>NC_080038.1:161801752-162101752 GCF_030020395.1 Manis pentadactyla | reverse complement strand
CCCTTCTTTTAACCCTGTGTCTTTTGTTTGCTGCACTCAGTGCCTGACCTTTTATTCTGATGATTCGGAGCGGTGCACTTATTGCACTTAAATAAATTTTTTTATCATTAAGCTTAAATCACTTGAAGAACATTATGTTTACTATGCTCCCCCCTTCACCAAGTACCCCTGAAAAACCTCATCAGTCGCTGTCGATCTGCGTAGTTGGATGCTGTAGACCCCTTCACCATGTCCCTCCCAACAGACCCCGTTACAGTCGCTGTCCATCAGTGAGTAGTAAGATGCTATATGATCTCTACTGGCCTTCTCTGTGATGTACAGCACTCCCCATGCCCCCTCGACCCCAAGCATTATACATGCTAAAACTAATGCCCCCATTCTTTCTCTTCACACTTATCCCTCCCTTCAGACCCACCCTGCCCAGTCCTTTTCCCTTTGGTCACTTTTAGTCAACTCTCGGGTTCTATGAGTCTGCTGCTGTTTTTTTCCTTCAGTTTTTCTTTGTTGTTATACTCCACACATGAGTGAAAACACTTGGTACTTGTCTTTCTCCGCCTGGCCTATTTCTCTGAACATACTACCGTCTAGCTCCATCCAGGTCATTGCAATTGGTAGGATTTGTTTTCTTCTTAAGGCTGCTTACTGCACTTTTTAAACTGGATTTCATTCTTCCTTTTTGTTTGTAGTTTAGCTCTGTTATTCACCATTCAACGCCTCGTTATGAACAATAGCTTTGTGTCAATCGATATGTATCTGTATCTATCTATCTAATGGTCTGTCTGTCTACCTATGTATCTATGTATGTATGTATGTATCTATGTATCTATCTATCTATCTATCTTCCTATTATCTATCTATGATGTCTATCATCTATCAATCTATGTACCTATCTATCTATCTTTCATCTGTCATCTGTGTACCTATCTATCTATGAATCAATCATCTTTTTGTCTGCCCATCTATCCTTCTGTACAGAACAGTTAACAACATAGCCTATGTCTCTTCCCTACATTATGCTTCCAGAAATCTTGCAAGGTAACTAAGCCATAAGGAGAGCACTGTGTTCACCGACACACTTTCATGTAGAGTCAGCCGCGTGTGCTTACAAAACCAGTAAATGGAGGTGAAAGGACTTGAACCTGTATCTCTGTCCTCTTTCCTCTTATACTTCCTGCTCGCTTGGTGACTTTATTTAGCCACATTCAGTGAGTAAGTGATCCCTGAAGACCACAAGTATCCTTCGTCTGCTCCGGTTGTCGAAAGAAAAGTGTACTTGATTCTTTGCACACCACCATGTTTGAGGGACATTGGCGTGATCACTGCTGATAGGTGCAGGGACAAATATAAAGGAACACCTATTTCTGGACAGGAGCAGTTGGGAACAAAGAGTGTGTTGTGGAGTGAAATGTTTATTTGAGGGTCCAAACTTCCCTCCTTAGGTGGTCATTACTTCTTACATTCGTGAACATCATAAAAAGCAATGATTTTAAAAGCCCAGACGCATATTATTACAGCAATTCATTTGTTGAGGTGAGAGGAAATGAGAAGGAACTTGCTGCACCACTAAATCTATGCCTGAGCACTGCTGAAATCAAACAAAAAGAATTCACGGTGGCTAGATAGGGCTATTTTCTACTGACTCTCTCTGGGGACTCAAACAGAATTCATTTGTTTGTTTGTTTCTTATTTTCACTTGTATAGGTAATCTGTCCCCGCCCCTTCAGCTTGTAGTTTGTCTGTGTCCTTGGATCTCAAGTGAGTCTCCAGTAAGGGAGCACGTAGGAGGTCTTGAGTTTTCATCAGTTCTTCTAACACTGGGTCTTTTGATTGGAGCACTCAAAGCCTGTACTTTTATTCTGATATTTGAGAGCTGTGCTCTTACTGCGCTTTGGAATTCTTTTTGTTCTCATTAATATACAATCACATGCAGAACATTATGTTTTCCAGTCTACACCCCTCACCAAGACCCCGGCAATAGCCAGTTACCGTCGCTGTCCGTCAGCGTGTACTAAGATGCTGTAGAATCACTACATGTCTTCTCTGTGTTATGCAGCCGTACAAATGACCCCCCAAGTTACACACTATACATGCTAATCCTAATGCCCCCATTCTTTTTCCCCGCCCTTATTACTCCCTTCCCACAAACCTTACCAGTCCCTTTCTCTTTGGTAACTGTTAGTCCACTCTCGGGTTCTGTGAGTCTGCTGCTGTCTTTTCCTTCAGTTTTTCTTTGTTATCATACTCCACACATGAGTGAAATCATTTGGTACATGTATTTCTCCTCCTGGAATATTTGACTGAGCATAATACCCTATAGCTCCATCCACGTTATTGCAAATGATAGGATTTGTTTTCTTCTTATGGCTGCCTACTGCACTTTTTAAACTGGATTTCATTCTTCTTTTTTGTTTGTAGTTTCGCTATGTGCTTTCACCATTGCTCTCCTGGTTATGAGCAGTAGCTTTGTGTTAATCGATATGTACCCACATCTATCTGTCTGTCTGTCTATTTATCAATCAATCAATCAATCAATCATCTTTTTGTCTGCCCATCTGTCCTTGTGTACAGAACAGTTAACCATATGTCCTATATCACTTTCCTACACTATGCTTCCAAAAATCCTGCAAAGTATCTAGGCTGTAGAGAGAGCACTGGGTTCACCGAGACACTTGCAGGTCGAGTCGGCCGCGTGTACCTACAAAACCAGGAAATTTTTGTGCCGGGACTTGAACCCGTGTCTCTATCCTCTGTCCTCTTTCATCTCCTTCTAACTTACTGTCTGTATTTAGCCACATTCTTTGACTAAGTGCTCCCTGAAGACCACAAGTATCATTCCTCTGGGCCTGTTGTCACGAGAAAAGTAAACTTGTTCTTTGCTCACCACCATGTTTGAAGGACATCAGCGTGATCACCGCCGATAGGACGGAGGGTCAAATAAAAAGGAACACCAATTTCTAGATAGGTGAAGTTGGGAGCTAAGAGTGTATTGTGGGGTGACGTGTTTATTTGAGTGTCCAAACTTCCCTCTTTAGGTAGTTATTAGATCTTCACATTCGTGAACATCATAAAACCCACAGATTTCAAAGGCCCAGATGCTTATTATTACAGCAACTCAGTTGTTGAGGTGAGAGAAAATGAGAAGTATGTTGCTGCACCACTAAATCAATGGCTGGGAACGGCTGAAACTAAACATAAAGAATTCACGGAGGCCAGATAGGGCTATTTTCTTCTGACTGTATCAGGGGACTCAAACAGAAGTCATTTGTTTGATTGTTTGTTTTTCAGTTTCACTCGTGTAGCGTATTTGTCCACACACCTTCAGCTTGTAGTTTGTCTGTGTCCTTGGATCTCAAGTGAGTCTCCAGTAAGGGAGCACGTAGGAGGTCTTGAGTTTTCATCAGTTCTTCTAACACTGGGTCTTTTGATTGGAGCACTCAAAGCCTGTACTTTTATTCTGATATTTGAGAGCTGTGCTCTTACTGCGCTTTGGAATTCTTTTTGTTCTCATTAATATACAATCACATGCAGAACATTATGTTTTCCAGTCTACACCCCTCACCAAGACCCCGGCAATAGCCAGTTACCGTCGCTGTCCGTCAGCGTGTACTAAGATGCTGTAGAATCACTACATGTCTTCTCTGTGTTATGCAGCCGTACAAATGACCCCCCAAGTTACACACTATACATGCTAATCCTAATGCCCCCATTCTTTTTCCCCGCCCTTATTACTCCCTTCCCACAAACCTTACCAGTCCCTTTCTCTTTGGTAACTGTTAGTCCACTCTCGGGTTCTGTGAGTCTGCTGCTGTCTTTTCCTTCAGTTTTTCTTTGTTATCATACTCCACACATGAGTGAAATCATTTGGTACATGTATTTCTCCTCCTGGAATATTTGACTGAGCATAATACCCTATAGCTCCATCCACGTTATTGCAAATGATAGGATTTGTTTTCTTCTTATGGCTGCCTACTGCACTTTTTAAACTGGATTTCATTCTTCTTTTTTGTTTGTAGTTTCGCTATGTGCTTTCACCATTGCTCTCCTGGTTATGAGCAGTAGCTTTGTGTTAATCGATATGTACCCACATCTATCTGTCTGTCTGTCTATTTATCAATCAATCAATCAATCAATCATCTTTTTGTCTGCCCATCTGTCCTTGTGTACAGAACAGTTAACCATATGTCCTATATCACTTTCCTACACTATGCTTCCAAAAATCCTGCAAAGTATCTAGGCTGTAGAGAGAGCACTGGGTTCACCGAGACACTTGCAGGTCGAGTCGGCCGCGTGTACCTACAAAACCAGGAAATTTTTGTGCCGGGACTAGAACCCGTGTCTCTATCCTCTGTCCTCTTTCATCTCCTTCTAACTTACTGTCTGTATTTAGCCACATTCTTTGACTAAGTGCTCCCTGAAGACCACAAGTATCATTCCTCTGGGCCTGTTGTCACGAGAAAAGTAAACTTGTTCTTTGCTCACCACCATGTTTGAAGGACATCAGCGTGATCACCGCCGATAGGACGGAGGGTCAAATAAAAAGGAACACCAATTTCTAGATAGGTGAAGTTGGGAGCTAAGAGTGTATTGTGGGGTGACGTGTTTATTTGAGTGTCCAAACTTCCCTCTTTAGGTAGTTATTAGATCTTCACATTCGTGAACATCATAAAACCCACAGATTTCAAAGGCCCAGATGCTTATTATTACAGCAACTCAGTTGTTGAGGTGAGAGAAAATGAGAAGTATGTTGCTGCACCACTAAATCAATGGCTGGGAACGGCTGAAACTAAACATAAAGAATTCACGGAGGCCAGATAGGGCTATTTTCTTCTGAATGTATCAGGGGACTCAAACAGAATTCATTTGTTTGATTGTTTGTTTTTCAGTTTCACTCGTGTAGCGTATTTGTCCACACACCTTCAGCTTGTAGTTTGTCTGTGTCCTTGGATCTCAAGTGAGTCTCCTGTAAGTAAGCACGTAGGTGTCTTGAGTTTTCATCCCTTCTTTTAACCCTGTGTCTTTTGTTTGCTGCACTCAGTGCCTGACCTTTTATTCTGATGATTCGGAGCGGTGCACTTATTGCACTTAAATAAATTTTTTTATCATTAAGCTTAAATCACTTGAAGAACATTATGTTTACTATGCTCCCCCCTTCACCAAGTACCCCTGAAAAACCTCATCAGTCGCTGTCGATCTGCGTAGTTGGATGCTGTAGACCCCTTCACCATGTCCCTCCCAACAGACCCCGTTACAGTCGCTGTCCATCAGTGAGTAGTAAGATGCTATATGATCTCTACTGGCCTTCTCTGTGATGTACAGCACTCCCCATGCCCCCTCGACCCCAAGCATTATACATGCTAAAACTAATGCCCCCATTCTTTCTCTTCACACTTATCCCTCCCTTCAGACCCACCCTGCCCAGTCCTTTTCCCTTTGGTCACTTTTAGTCAACTCTCGGGTTCTATGAGTCTGCTGCTGTTTTTTTCCTTCAGTTTTTCTTTGTTGTTATACTCCACACATGAGTGAAAACACTTGGTACTTGTCTTTCTCCGCCTGGCCTATTTCTCTGAACATACTACCGTCTAGCTCCATCCAGGTCATTGCAATTGGTAGGATTTGTTTTCTTCTTAAGGCTGCTTACTGCACTTTTTAAACTGGATTTCATTCTTCCTTTTTGTTTGTAGTTTAGCTCTGTTATTCACCATTCAACGCCTCGTTATGAACAATAGCTTTGTGTCAATCGATATGTATCTGTATCTATCTATCTAATGGTCTGTCTGTCTACCTATGTATCTATGTATGTATGTATGTATCTATGTATCTATCTATCTATCTATCTTCCTATTATCTATCTATGATGTCTATCATCTATCAATCTATGTACCTATCTATCTATCTTTCATCTGTCATCTGTGTACCTATCTATCTATGAATCAATCATCTTTTTGTCTGCCCATCTATCCTTCTGTACAGAACAGTTAACAACATAGCCTATGTCTCTTCCCTACATTATGCTTCCAGAAATCTTGCAAGGTAACTAAGCCATAAGGAGAGCACTGTGTTCACCGACACACTTTCATGTAGAGTCAGCCGCGTGTGCTTACAAAACCAGTAAATGGAGGTGAAAGGACTTGAACCTGTATCTCTGTCCTCTGTCCTCTTATACTTCCTGCTCGCTTGGTGACTTTATTTAGCCACATTCAGTGAGTAAGTGATCCCTGAAGACCACAAGTATCCTTCGTCTGCTCCGGTTGTCGAAAGAAAAGTGTACTTGATTCTTTGCACACCACCATGTTTGAGGGACATTGGCGTGATCACTGCTGATAGGTGCAGGGACAAATATAAAGGAACACCTATTTCTGGACAGGAGCAGTTGGGAACTAAGAGTGTGTTGTGGAGTGAAATGTTTATTTGAGGGTCCAAACTTCCCTCCTTAGGTGGTCATTACTTCTTACATTCGTGAACATCATAAAAAGCAATGATTTTAAAAGCCCAGACGCATATTATTACAGCAATTCATTTGTTGAGGTGAGAGGAAATGAGAAGGAACTTGCTGCACCACTAAATCTATGCCTGAGCACTGCTGAAATCAAACAAAAAGAATTCACGGTGGCTAGATAGGGCTATTTTCTACTGACTCTCTCTGGGGACTCAAACAGAATTCATTTGTTTGTTTGTTTCTTATTTTCACTTGTATAGGTAATCTGTCCCCGCCCCTTCAGCTTGTAGTTTGTCTGTGTCCTTGGATCTCAAGTGAGTCTCCAGTAAGGGAGCACGTAGGAGGTCTTGAGTTTTCATCAGTTCTTCTAACACTGGGTCTTTTGATTGGAGCACTCAAAGCCTGTACTTTTATTCTGATATTTGAGAGCTGTGCTCTTACTGCGCTTTGGAATTCTTTTTGTTCTCATTAATATACAATCACATGCAGAACATTATGTTTTCCAGTCTACACCCCTCACCAAGACCCCGGCAATAGCCAGTTACCGTCGCTGTCCGTCAGCGTGTACTAAGATGCTGTAGAATCACTACATGTCTTCTCTGTGTTATGCAGCCGTACAAATGACCCCCCAAGTTACACACTATACATGCTAATCCTAATGCCCCCATTCTTTTTCCCCGCCCTTATTACTCCCTTCCCACAAACCTTACCAGTCCCTTTCTCTTTGGTAACTGTTAGTCCACTCTCGGGTTCTGTGAGTCTGCTGCTGTCTTTTCCTTCAGTTTTTCTTTGTTATCATACTCCACACATGAGTGAAATCATTTGGTACATGTATTTCTCCTCCTGGAATATTTGACTGAGCATAATACCCTATAGCTCCATCCACGTTATTGCAAATGATAGGATTTTTTTTCTTCTTATGGCTGCCTACTGCACTTTTTAAACTGGATTTCATTCTTCTTTTTTGTTTGTAGTTTCGCTATGTGCTTTCACCATTGCTCTCCTGGTTATGAGCAGTAGCTTTGTGTTAATCGATATGTACCCACATCTATCTATCTGTCTGTCTATTTATCAATCAATCAATCAATCAATCATCTTTTTGTCTGCCCATCTGTCCTTGTGTACAGAACAGTTAACCATATGTCCTATATCACTTTCCTACACTATGCTTCCAAAAATCCTGCAAAGTATCTAGGCTGTAGAGAGAGCACTGGGTTCACCGAGACACTTGCAGGTCGAGTCGGCCGCGTGTACCTACAAAACCAGGAAATTTTTGTGCCGGGACTTGAACCCGTGTCTCTATCCTCTGTCCTCTTTCATCTCCTTCTAACTTACTGTCTGTATTTAGCCACATTCTTTGACTAAGTGCTCCCTGAAGACCACAAGTATCATTCCTCTGGGCCTGTTGTCACGAGAAAAGTAAACTTGTTCTTTGCTCACCACCATGTTTGAAGGACATCAGCGTGATCACCGCCGATAGGACGGAGGGTCAAATAAAAAGGAACACCAATTTCTAGATAGGTGAATTTGGGAGCTAAGAGTGTATTGTGGGGTGACGTGTTTATTTGAGTGTCCAAACTTCCCTCTTTAGGTAGTTATTAGATCTTCACATTCGTGAACATCATAAAACCCACAGATTTCAAAGGCCCAGATGCTTATTATTACAGCAACTCAGTTGTTGAGGTGAGAGAAAATGAGAAGTATGTTGCTGCACCACTAAATCAATGGCTGGGAACGGCTGAAACTAAACATAAAGAATTCACGGAGGCCAGATAGGGCTATTTTCTTCTGACTGTATCAGGGGACTCAAACAGAATTCATTTGTTTGATTGTTTGTTTTTCAGTTTCACTCGTGTAGCGTATTTGTCCACACACCTTCAGCTTGTAGTTTGTCTGTGTCCTTGGATCTCAAGTGAGTCTCCAGTAAGGGAGCACGTAGGAGGTCTTGAGTTTTCATCAGTTCTTCTAACACTGGGTCTTTTGATTGGAGCACTCAAAGCCTGTACTTTTATTCTGATATTTGAGAGCTGTGCTCTTACTGCGCTTTGGAATTCTTTTTGTTCTCATTAATATACAATCACATGCAGAACATTATGTTTTCCAGTCTACACCCCTCACCAAGACCCCGGCAATAGCCAGTTACCGTCGCTGTCCGTCAGCGTGTACTAAGATGCTGTAGAATCACTACATGTCTTCTCTGTGTTATGCAGCCGTACAAATGACCCCCCAAGTTACACACTATACATGCTAATCCTAATGCCCCCATTCTTTTTCCCCGCCCTTATTACTCCCTTCCCACAAACCTTACCAGTCCCTTTCTCTTTGGTAACTGTTAGTCCACTCTCGGGTTCTGTGAGTCTGCTGCTGTCTTTTCCTTCAGTTTTTCTTTGTTATCATACTCCACACATGAGTGAAATCATTTGGTACATGTATTTCTCCTCCTGGAATATTTGACTGAGCATAATACCCTATAGCTCCATCCACGTTATTGCAAATGATAGGATTTGTTTTCTTCATATGGCTGCCTACTGCACTTTTTAAACTGGATTTCATTCTTCTTTTTTGTTTGTAGTTTCGCTATGTGCTTTCACCATTGCTCTCCTGGTTATGAGCAGTAGCTTTGTGTTAATCGATATGTACCCACATCTATCTGTCTGTCTGTCTATTTATCAATCAATCAATCAATCAATCATCTTTTTGTCTGCCCATCTGTCCTTGTGTACAGAACAGTTAACCATATGTCCTATATCACTTTCCTACACTATGCTTCCAAAAATCCTGCAAAGTATCTAGGCTGTAGAGAGAGCACTGGGTTCACCGAGACACTTGCAGGTCGAGTCGGCCGCGTGTACCTACAAAACCAGGAAATTTTTGTGCCGGGACTAGAACCCGTGTCTCTATCCTCTGTCCTCTTTCATCTCCTTCTAACTTACTGTCTGTATTTAGCCACATTCTTTGACTAAGTGCTCCCTGAAGACCACAAGTATCATTCCTCTGGGCCTGTTGTCACGAGAAAAGTAAACTTGTTCTTTGCTCACCACCATGTTTGAAGGACATCAGCGTGATCACCGCCGATAGGACGGAGGGTCAAATAAAAAGGAACACCAATTTCTAGATAGGTGAAGTTGGGAGCTAAGAGTGTATTGTGGGGTGACGTGTTTATTTGAGTGTCCAAACTTCCCTCTTTAGGTAGTTATTAGATCTTCACATTCGTGAACATCATAAAACCCACAGATTTCAAAGGCCCAGATGCTTATTATTACAGCAACTCAGTTGTTGAGGTGAGAGAAAATGAGAAGTATGTTGCTGCACCACTAAATCAATGGCTGGGAACGGCTGAAACTAAACATAAAGAATTCACGGAGGCCAGATAGGGCTATTTTCTTCTGAATGTATCAGGGGACTCAAACAGAATTCATTTGTTTGATTGTTTGTTTTTCAGTTTCACTCGTGTAGCGTATTTGTCCACACACCTTCAGCTTGTAGTTTGTCTGTGTCCTTGGATCTCAAGTGAGTCTCCTGTAAGTAAGCACGTAGGTGTCTTGAGTTTTCATCCCTTCTTTTAACCCTGTGTCTTTTGTTTGCTGCACTCAGTGCCTGACCTTTTATTCTGATGATTCGGAGCGGTGCACTTATTGCACTTAAATAAATTTTTTTATCATTAAGCTTAAATCACTTGAAGAACATTATGTTTACTATGCTCCCCCCTTCACCAAGTACCCCTGAAAAACCTCATCAGTCGCTGTCGATCTGCGTAGTTGGATGCTGTAGACCCCTTCACCATGTCCCTCCCAACAGACCCCGTTACAGTCGCTGTCCATCAGTGAGTAGTAAGATGCTATATGATCTCTACTGGCCTTCTCTGTGATGTACAGCACTCCCCATGCCCCCTCGACCCCAAGCATTATACATGCTAAAACTAATGCCCCCATTCTTTCTCTTCACACTTATCCCTCCCTTCAGACCCACCCTGCCCAGTCCTTTTCCCTTTGGTCACTTTTAGTCAACTCTCGGGTTCTATGAGTCTGCTGCTGTTTTTTTCCTTCAGTTTTTCTTTGTTGTTATACTCCACGCATGAGTGAAAACACTTGGTACTTGTCTTTCTCCGCCTGGCCTATTTCTCTGAACATACTACCGTCTAGCTCCATCCAGGTCATTGCAATTGGTAGGATTTGTTTTCTTCTTAAGGCTGCTTACTGCACTTTTTAAACTGGATTTCATTCTTCCTTTTTGTTTGTAGTTTAGCTCTGTTATTCACCATTCAACGCCTCGTTATGAACAATAGCTTTGTGTCAATCGATATGTATCTGTATCTATCTATCTAATGGTCTGTCTGTCTACCTATGTATCTATGTATGTATGTATGTATCTATGTATCTATCTATCTATCTATCTTCCTATTATCTATCTATGATGTCTATCATCTATCAATCTATGTACCTATCTATCTATCTTTCATCTGTCATCTGTGTACCTATCTATCTATGAATCAATCATCTTTTTGTCTGCCCATCTATCCTTCTGTACAGAACAGTTAACAACATAGCCTATGTCTCTTCCCTACATTATGCTTCCAGAAATCTTGCAAGGTAACTAAGCCATAAGGAGAGCACTGTGTTCACCGACACACTTTCATGTAGAGTCAGCCGCGTGTGCTTACAAAACCAGTAAATGGATGTGAAAGGACTTGAACCTGTATCTCTGTCCTCTGTCCTCTTATACTTCCTGCTCGCTTGGTGACTTTATTTAGCCACATTCAGTGAGTAAGTGATCCCTGAAGACCACAAGTATCCTTCGTCTGCTCCGGTTGTCGAAAGAAAAGTGTACTTGATTCTTTGCACACCAACATGCTTGAGGGACATTGACGTGATCACTGCTGATAGGTGCAGGGACAAATATAAAGGAACACCTATTTCTGGACAGGAGCAGTTGGGAACAAAGAGTGTGTTGTGGAGTGAAGTGTTTATTTGAGGGTCCAAACTTCCCTCCTTATGTGGTCATTACTTCTTACATTCGTGAACATCATAAAAAGCAATGATTTTAAAAGCCCAGACGCATATTATTACAGCAATTCATTTGTTGAGGTGAGAGGAAATGAGAAGGAACTTGCTGCACCACTAAATCTATGCCTGAGCACTGCTGAAATCAAACAAAAAGAATTCACGGTGGCTAGATAGGGCTATTTTCTACTGACTCTCTCTGGGGACTCAAACAGAATTCATTTGTTTGTTTGTTTCTTATTTTCACTTGTATAGGTAATCTGTCCCCGCCCCTTCAGCTTGTAGTTTGTCTGTGTCCTTGGATCTCAAGTGAGTCTCCAGTAAGGGAGCACGTAGGAGGTCTTGAGTTTTCATCAGTTCTTCTAACACTGGGTCTTTTGATTGGAGCACTCAAAGCCTGTACTTTTATTCTGATATTTGAGAGCTGTGCTCTTACTGCGCTTTGAAATTATTTTTGTTCTCATTAATATACAATCACATGCAGAACATTATGTTTTCCAGTCTACACCCCTCACCAAGACCCCGGCAATAGCCAGTTACCGTCGCTGTCCGTCAGCGTGTACTAAGATGCTGTAGAATCACTACATGTCTTCTCTGTGTTATGCAGCCGTACAAATGACCCCCCAAGTTACACACTATACATGCTAATCCTAATGCCCCCATTCTTTTTCCCCGCCCTTATTACTCCCTTCCCACAAACCTTACCAGTCCCTTTCTCTTTGGTAACTGTTAGTCCACTCTCGGGTTCTGTGAGTCTGCTGCTGTCTTTTCCTTCAGTTTTTCTTTGTTATCATACTCCACACATGAGTGAAATCATTTGGTACATGTATTTCTCCTCCTGGAATATTTGACTGAGCATAATACCCTATAGCTCCATCCACGTTATTGCAAATGATAGGATTTTTTTTCTTCTTATGGCTGCCTACTGCACTTTTTAAACTGGATTTCATTCTTCTTTTTTGTTTGTAGTTTCGCTATGTGCTTTCACCATTGCTCTCCTGGTTATGAGCAGTAGCTTTGTGTTAATAGATATGTACCCACATCTATCTATCTGTCTGTCTATTTATCAATCAATCAATCAATCAATCATCTTTTTGTCTGCCCATCTGTCCTTGTGTACAGAACAGTTAACCATATGTCCTATATCACTTTCCTACACTATGCTTCCAAAAATCCTGCAAAGTATGTAGGCTGTAGAGAGAGCACTGGGTTCACCGAGACACTTGCAGGTCGAGTCGGCCGCGTGTACCTACAAAACCAGGAAATTTTTGTGCCGGGACTTGAACCCGTGTCTCTATCCTCTGTCCTCTTTCATCTCCTTCTAATTTACTGTCTGTATTTAGCCACATTCTTTGACTAAGTGCTCCCTGAAGACCACAAGTATCATCTGGGCCTGTTGTCACGAGAAAAGTAAACTTGTTCTTTCCTCACCACCATGTTTGAAGGACATCAGCGTGATCACCGCCGATAGGACGGAGGGTCAAATAAAAAGGAACACCAATTTCTAGATAGGTGAAGTTGGGAGCTAAGAGTGTATTGTGGGGTGACGTGTTTATTTGAGTGTCCAAACTTCCCTCTTTAGGTAGTTATTAGATCTTCACATTCGTGAACATCATAAAACCCACTGATTTCAAAGGCCCAGATGCTTATTATTACAGCAACTCAGTTGTTGAGGTGAGAGAAAATGAGAAGTATGTTGCTGCACCACTGAATCAATGGCTGGGAACGGCGGAAACTAAACATAAAGAATTCACGGATTCCACATAGGGCTATTTTCTTCTGACTGTATCAGGGGACTCAAACAGAATTCATTTGTTTGATTGTTTGTTTTTCAGTTTCACTCGTGTAGCGTATTTGTCCACACACCTTCAGCTTGTAGTTTGTCTGTGTCCTTGGATCTCAAGTGAGTCTCCTGTAAGTAAGCACGTAGGTGTCTTGAGTTTTCATCCCTTCTTTTAACCCTGTGTCTTTTGTTTGCTGCACTCAGTGCCTGACCTTTTTTCTGATGATTCGCAGCTGTGCACTTATTGCACTTAAAAAATTTTTTTTATCATTAAGCTTAAATCACTTGAAGAACATTATGTTTACTATGCTCCCCCTTCACCATGTACCCCTGAAAAACCTCTTCAGTCGCTGTCGATCTGCGTAGTTGGATGCTGTAGACCCCTTCACCATGTCCCTCCCAACAGACCCCGTTACAGTCGCTGTCCATCAGTGAGTAGTAAGATACTATATGATCTCTACTAGCCTTCTCTGTGATGTACAGCACTCCCCTTGCCCCCTAGACCCCAAGCATTATACATGCTAAAACTAATGCCCCCATTCTTTCTCCTCACACTTATCCCTCCCTTCAGACCCACCCTACCCTGTCCTTTTCCCTTTGGTAACTTTTAGTCAACTCTCGGGTTCTGTGAGACTGCTGCTGTTTTTTTCCTTCAGTTTTTCTTGGTTGTTATACACCACACATGAGTGAAAACACTTGGTACTTGTCTTTCTCCGCCTGGCCTATTTCTCTGAACATACTACCGTCTAGCTCCATCCAGGTCATTGCAATTGGTAGGATTTGTTTTCTTCTTAAGGCTGCTTACTGCACTTTTTAAACTGGATTTCATTCTTCCTTTTTGTTTGTAGTTTAGCTCTGTTATTCACCATTCAACGCCTCGTTATGAACAATAGCTTTGTGTCAATCGATATGTATCTGTATCTATCTATCTAATGGTCTGTCTGTCTACCTATGTATGTATGTATGTATGTATGTATGTATCTATGTATCTATCTATCTATCTATCTTCCTATTATCTATCTATGATGTCTATCATCTATCAATCTATGTACCTATCTATCTATCTTTCATCTGTCATCTGTGTACCTATCTATCTATGAATCAATCATCTTTTTGTCTGCCCATCTATCCTTCTGTACAGAACAGTTAACAACATAGCCTATGTCTCTTCCCTACATTATGCTTCCAGAAATCTTGCAAGGTAACTAAGCCATAAGGAGAGCACTGTGTTCACCGACACTCTTTCATGTAGAGTCAGCCGCGTGTGCTTACAAAACCTGTAAATGGAGGTGAAAGGACTTGTACCTGTATCTCTGTCCTCTGTCCTCTTATACTTCCTGCTCGCTTGGTGACTTTATTTAGCCACATTCAGTAAGTAAGTGATCCCTGAAGACCACAAGTATCCTTCGTCTGCTCCGGTTGTCGAAAGGAAAGTGTACTTGATTCTTTGCACACCACCATGTTTGAGGGACATCGGCGTGATCACTGCTGATAGGTGCAGGGACAAATATAAATTAACACCTATTTCTGGACAGGAGCAGTTGGGAACAAAGAGTGTGTTGTGGAGTGAAGTGTTTATTTGAGGGTCCAAACTTCCCTCCTTAGGTGGTCATTACTTCTTACATTCGTGAATATCATAAAAAGCAATGATTTAAAAGCCCAGACGCATATTATTACAGCAATTCATTTGTTGAGGTGATAGGAAATGAGAAGGAACTTGCTGCACCACTAAATCTATGCCTGAGCACTGCTGAAATCAAACAAAAAGAATTCACGGTGGCTAGATAGGGCTATTTTCTACTGACTCTCTCTGGGGACTCAAACAGAATTCATTTGTTTGTTTGTTTCTTATTTTCACTTGTATAGGTAATCTGTCCCCGCCCCTTCAGCTTGTAGTTTGTCTGTGTCCTTGGATCTCAAGTGAGTCTCCAGTAAGGGAGCACGTAGGAGGTCTTGAGTTTTCATCAGTTCTTCTAACACTGGGTCTTTTGATTGGAGCACTCAAAGCCTATACTTTTATTGTGATATATGAGAGCTGTACACTTACTGCGCTTTGAAATTCTTTTTGTTCTCATTAATATACAATCACATGAAGAACATTATGTTTTCCAGTCTACACCCCTCACCAGGACCCCGGCTAAAGCCAGTTACCGTCGCTGTCCGTCAGCGTGTACTAAGATGCTGTAGAATCACTACATGTCTTCTCTGTGTTATGCAGCCGTACAAATGACCCCCCAAGTTACACACTATACATGCTAATCCTAATGCCCCCATTCTTTTTCCCCGCCCTCATTACTCCCTTCCTACAATCCCTACCCAGTCCCTTTCTCTTTGGTAACTGTTAGTCCACTCTCGGGTTCTGTGAGTCTGCTGCTGTCTTTTCCTTCAGTTTTTCTTTGTTATCTTACTCCACACATGAGTGAAATCATATGGTACATGTATTTCTCCTCCTTGAGTATTTGACTGAGCAAAATACCCTATAGCTCCATCCACGTTATTGCAAATGATAGGATTTGTTTTTTTCTTATGGCTGCCTAATGCACTTTTTAAACTGGATTTCATTCTTCTTTTTTGTTTCTAGTTTCGCT
Organism: Manis pentadactyla; assembly: GCF_030020395.1. NCBI lineage: Eukaryota > Metazoa > Chordata > Mammalia > Pholidota > Manidae > Manis > Manis pentadactyla. The sequence goes on along the minus strand of NC_080038.1, from coordinate 162,085,945 downwards.
TTGTGATTTCACCATTGCTCTCCAGGATATGAGCAGTAGCTTTGTGTTAATCGATATGTACCTATATCTATCTATCTGTCTGTCTATTTATCAATCAATCAATCAATCAATCAATCATCTTTTTGTCTGCCCATCTGCCCTTGTGTACAGAACAGTTAACCATATGTCCTATATCACTTTCCTACACTATGCTTCCAAAAATCCTGCAAAGTATGTAGGCTGTAGAGAGAGCACTGGGTTCACCAAGACACTTGCAGGTCGAGTCGGCCGCGTGTACCTACAAAACCAGGAAATTTTTGTGCCGGGACTTGAACCCGTGTCTCTATCCTCTGTCCTCTTTCATCTCCTTCTAACTTACTGTCTGTATTTAGCCACATTCTTTGACTAAGTGCTCCCTGAAGACCACAAGTATCATCTGGGCCTGTTGTCACGAGAAAAGTAAACTTGTTCTTTCCTCACCACCATGTTTGAAGGACATCAGCGTGATCACCGCCGATAGGACGGAGGGTCAAATAAAAAGGAACACCAATTTCTAGATAGGTGAAGTTGGGAGCTAAGAGTGTATTGTGGGGTGACGTGTTTATTTGAGTGTCCAAACTTCCCTCTTTAGGTAGTTATTAGATCTACACATTCGTGAACATCATAAAACCCACTGATTTCAAAGGCCCAGATGCTTATTATTACAGCAACTCAGTTGTTGAGGTGAGAGAAAATGAGAAGTATGTTGCTGCACCACTGAATCAATGGCTGGGAACGGCGGAAACTAAACATAAAGAATTCACGGATTCCACATAGGGCTATTCTCTTCTGACTGTATCAGGGGACTCAAACAGAATTCATTTGTTTGATTGTTTGTTTTTCAGTTTCACTCGTGTAGCGTATTTGTCCACACACCTTCAGCTTGTAGTTTGTCTGTGTCCTTGGATCTCAAGTGAGTCTCCTGTAAGTAAGCAAGTAGGTGTCTTGAGTTTTCATCCCTTCTTTTAACCCTGTGTCTTTTGTTTGCTGCACTCAGTGCCTGACCTTTTTTCTGATGATTCGCAGCTGTGCACTTATTGCACTTAAAAAATTTTTTTTATCATTAAGCTTAAATCACTTGAAGAACATTATGTTTACTATGCTCCCCCTTCACCATGTACCCCTGAAAAACCTCTTCAGTCGCTGTCGATCTGCGTAGTTGGATGCTGTAGACCCCTTCACCATGTCCCTCCCAACAGACCCCGTTACAGTCGCTGTCCATCAGTGAGTAGTAAGATACTATATGATCTCTACTAGCCTTCTCTGTGATGTACAGCACTCCCCTTGCCCCCTAGACCCCAAGCATTATACTTGCTAAAACTAATTCCCCCATTCTTTCTCCTCACACTTATCCCTCCCTTCAGACCCAACCTACCCAGTCCTTTTCCCTTTGGTAACTTTTAGTCAACTCTCGGGTTCTGTGAGACTGCTGCTGTTTTTTTCCTTCAGTTTTTCTTGGTTGTTATACACCACACATGAGTGAAAACACTTGGTACTTGTCTTTCTCCGCCTGGCCTATTTCTCTGAACATACTACCGTCTAGCTCCATCCAGGTCATTGCAATTGGTAGGATTTGTTTTCTTCTTAAGGCTGTTTACTGCACTTTTTAAACTGGATTTCATTCTTCCTTTTTGTTTGTAGTTTAGCTCTGTTATTCACCATTCAACGCCTCGTTATGAACAATAGCTTTGTGTCAATCGATATGTATCTGTATCTATCTATCTAATGGTCTGTCTGTCTACCTATGTATCTATGTATGTATGTATGTATGTATCTATGTATCTATCTATCTATCTATTTTCCTATTATCTATCTATGATGTCTATCATCTATCAATCTATGTACCTATCTATCTATCTTTCATCTGTCATCTGTGTACCTATCTATCTATGAATCAATCATCTTTTTGTCTGCCCATCTATCCTTCTGTACAGAACAGTTAACAACATAGCCTATGTCTCTTCCCTACATTATGCTTCCAGAAATCTTGCAAGGTAACTAAGCCATAAGGAGAGCACTGTGTTCACCGACACACTTTCATGTAGTGTCAGCCGCGTGTGCTTACAAAACCAGTAAATGGAGGTGAAAGGACTTGAACCTGTATCTCTGTCCTCTGTCCTCTTATACTTCCTGCTCGCTTGGTGACTTTATTTAGCCACATTCAGTAAGTAAGTGATCCCTGAAGACCACAAGTATCCTTCGTCTGCTCCGGTTGTCGAAAGGAAAGTGTACTTGATTCTTTGCACACCAACATGTTTGAGGGACATCGGCGTGATCACTGCTGATAGGTGCAGGGACAAATATAAAGGAACACCTATTTCTGGACAGGAGCAGTTGGGAACAAAGAGTGTGTTGTGGAGTGAAGTGTTTATTTGAGGGTCCAAACTTCCCTCCTTAGGTGGTCATTACTTCTTACATTCGTGAATATCATAAAAAGCAATGATTTAAAAGCCCAGACGCATATTATTACAGCAATTCATTTGTTGAGGTGATAGGAAATGAGAAGGAACTTGCTGCACCACTAAATCTATGCCTGAGCACTGCTGAAATCAAACAAAAAGAATTCACGGTGGCTAGATAGGGCTATTTTCTACTGACTCTCTCTGGGGACTCAAACAGAATTCATTTGTTTGTTTGTTTCTTATTTTCACTTGTATAGGTAATCTGTCCCCGCCCCTTCAGCTTGTAGTTTGTCTGTGTCCTTGGATCTCAAGTGAGTCTCCAGTAAGGGAGCACGTAGGAGGTCTTGAGTTTTCATCAGTTCTTCTAACACTGGGTCTTTTGGTTGGAGCACTCAAAGCCTGTACTTTTATTGTGATATATGAGAGCTGTACTCTTACTGCGCTTTGAAATTCTTTTTGTTCTCATTAATATACAATCACATGCAGAACATTATGTTTTCCAGTCTACACCCCTCACCAGGACCCCGGCTAAAGCCAGTTACCGTCGCTGTCCGTCAGCGTGTACTAAGATGCTGTAGAATCACTACATGTCTTCTCTGTGTTATGCAGCCGTACAAATGACCCCCCAAGTTACACACTATACATGCTAATCCTAATGCCCCCATTCTTTTTCCCCGCCCTCATTACTCCCTTCCCACAAACCCTACCCAGTCCCTTTCTCTTTGGTAACTGTTAGTCCACTCTCGGGTTCTGTGAGTCTGCTGCTGTCTTTTCCTTCAGTTTTTCTTTGTTATCTTACTCCACACATGAGTGAAATCATATGGTACATGTATTTCTCCTCCTTGAGTATTTGACTGAGCAAAATACCCTATAGCTCCATCCACGTTATTGTAAATGATAGGATTTGTTTTTTTCTTATGGCTGCCTACTGCACTTTTTAAACTGGATTTCATTCTTCTTTTTTGTTTCTAGTTTCGCTTTGTGATTTCACCATTGCTCTCCAGGATATGAGCAGTAGCTTTGTGTTAATCGATATGTACCTATATCTATCTATCTGTCTGTCTATTTATCAGTCAATCAATCAATCAATCAATCATCTTTTTGTCTGCCCATCTGCCCTTGCGTACAGAACAGTTAACCATATGTCCTATATCACTTTCCTACACTATAATTCCAAAAATCCTGCAAAGTATGTAGGCTGTAGAGAGAGCACTGGGTTCACCGAGACACTTGCAGGTCGAGTCGGCCGCGTGTACCTACAAAACCAGGAAATTTTTGTGCCGGGACTTGAACCCGTGTCTCTATCCTCTGTCCTCTTTCATCTCCTTCTAACTTACTGTCTGTATTTAGCCACATTCTTTGACTAAGTGCTCCCTGAAGACCACAAGTATCATCTGGGCCTGTTGTCACGAGAAAAGTAAACTTGTTCTTTCCTCACCACCATGTTTGAAGGACATCAGCGTGATCACCGCCGATAGGACGGAGGGTCAAATAAAAAGGAACACCAATTTCTAGATAGGTGAAGTTGGGAGCTAAGAGTGTATTGTGGGGTGACGTGTTTATTTGAGTGTCCAAACTTCCCTCTTTAGGTAGTTATTAGATCTACACATTCGTGAACATCATAAAACCCACTGATTTCAAAGGCCCAGATGCTTATTATTACAGCAACTCAGTTGTTGAGGTGAGAGAAAATGAGAAGTATGTTGCTGCACCACTGAATCAATGGCTGGGAACGGCGGAAACTAAACATAAAGAATTCACGGATTCCACATAGGGCTATTTTCTTCTGACTGTATCAGGGGACTCAAACAGAATTCATTTGTTTGATTGTTTGTTTTTCAGTTTCACTCGTGTAGCGTATTTGTCCACACACCTTCAGCTTGTAGTTTGTCTGTGTCCTTGGATCTCAAGTGAGTCTCCTGTAAGTAAGCACGTAGGTGTCTTGAGTTTTCATCCCTTCTTTTAACCCTGTGTCTTTTGTTTGCTGCACTCAGTGCCTGACCTTTTTTCTGATGATTCGCAGCTGTGCACTTATTGCACTTAAAAAATTTTTTTTATCATTAAGCTTAAATCACTTGAAGAACATTATGTTTACTATGCTCCCCCTTCACCATGTACCCCTGAAAAACCTCTTCAGTCGCTGTCGATCTGCGTAGTTGGATGCTGTAGACCCCTTCACCATGTCCCTCCCAACAGACCCCGTTACAGTCGCTGTCCATCAGTGAGTAGTAAGATACTATATGATCTCTACTAGCCTTCTCTGTGATGTACAGCACTCCCCTTGCCCCCTAGACCCCAAGCATTATACATGCTAAAACTAATGCCCCCATTCTTTCTCCTCACACTTATCCCTCCCTTCAGACCCACCCTACCCAGTCCTTTTCCCTTTGGTAACTTTTAGTCAACTCTCGGGTTCTGTGAGACTGCTGCTGTTTTTCTCCTTCAGTTTTTCTTGGTTGTTATACACCACACATGAGTGAAAACACTTGGTACTTGTCTTTCTCCGCCTGGCCTATTTCTCTGAACATACTACCGTCTAGCTCCATCCAGGTCATTGCAATTGGTAGGATTTGTTTTCTTCTTAAGGCTGCTTACTGCACTTTTTAAACTGGATTTCATTCTTCCTTTTTGTTTGTAGTTTAGCTCTGTTATTCACCATTCAACGCCTCGTTATGAACAATAGCTTTGTGTCAATCGATATGTATCTGTATCTATCTATCTAATGGTCTGTCTGTCTACCTATGTATCTATGTATGTATGTATGTATGTATCTATGTATCTATCTATCTATCTATCTTCCTATTATCTATCTATGATGTCTATCATCTATCAATCTATGTACCTATCTATCTATCTTTCATCTGTCATCTGTGTACCTATCTATCTATGAATCAATCATCTTTTTGTCTGCCCATCTATCCTTCTGTACAGAACAGTTAACAACATAGCCTATGTCTCTTCCCTACATTATGCTTCCAGAAATCTTGCAAGGTAACTAAGCCATAAGGAGAGCACTGTGTTCACCGACACACTTTCATGTAGTGTCAGCCGCGTGTGCTTACAAAACCAGTAAATGGAGGTGAAAGGACTTGAACCTGTATCTCTGTCCTCTGTCCTCTTATACTTCCTGCTCGCTTGGTGACTTTATTTAGCCACATTCAGTAAGTAAGTGATCCCTGAAGACCACAAGTATCCTTCGTCTGCTCCGGTTGTCGAAAGGAAAGTGTACTTGATTCTTTGCACACCAACATGTTTGAGGGACATCGGCGTGATCACTGCTGATAGGTGCAGGGACAAATATAAAGGAACACCTATTTCTGGACAGGAGCAGTTGGGAACAAAGAGTGTGTTGTGGAGTGAAGTGTTTATTTGAGGGTCCAAACTTCCCTCCTTAGGTGGTCATTACTTCTTACATTCGTGAATATCATAAAAAGCAATGATTTAAAAGCCCAGACGCATATTATTACAGCAATTCATTTGTTGAGGTGATAGGAAATGAGAAGGAACTTGCTGCACCACTAAATCTATGCCTGAGCACTGCTGAAATCAAACAAAAAGAATTCACGGTGGCTAGATAGGGCTATTTTCTACTGACTCTCTCTGGGGACTCAAACAGAATTCATTTGTTTGTTTGTTTCTTATTTTCACTTGTATAGGTAATCTGTCCCCGCCCCTTCAGCTTGTAGTTTGTCTGTGTCCTTGGATCTCAAGTGAGTCTCCAGTAAGGGAGCACGTAGGAGGTCTTGAGTTTTCATCAGTTCTTCTAACACTGGGTCTTTTGGTTGGAGCACTCAAAGCCTGTACTTTTATTGTGATATATGAGAGCTGTACTCTTACTGCGCTTTGAAATTCTTTTTGTTCTCATTAATATACAATCACATGCAGAACATTATGTTTTCCAGTCTACACCCCTCACCAGGACCCCGGCTAAAGCCAGTTACCGTCGCTGTCCGTCAGCGTGTACTAAGATGCTGTAGAATCACTACATGTCTTCTCTGTGTTATGCAGCCGTACAAATGACCCCCCAAGTTACACACTATACATGCTAATCCTAATGCCCCCATTCTTTTTCCCCGCCCTCATTACTCCCTTCCCACAAACCCTACCCAGTCCCTTTCTCTTTGGTAACTGTTAGTCCACTCTCGGGTTCTGTGAGTCTGCTGCTGTCTTTTCCTTCAGTTTTTCTTTGTTATCTTACTCCACACATGAGTGAAATCATATGGTACATGTATTTCTCCTCCTTGAGTATTTGACTGAGCAAAATACCCTATAGCTCCATCCACGTTATTGTAAATGATAGGATTTGTTTTTTTCTTATGGCTGCCTACTGCACTTTTTAAACTGGATTTCATTCTTCTTTTTTGTTTCTAGTTTCGCTTTGTGATTTCACCATTGCTCTCCAGGATATGAGCAGTAGCTTTGTGTTAATCGATATGTACCTATATCTATCTATCTGTCTGTCTATTTATCAGTCAATCAATCAATCAATCAATCATCTTTTTGTCTGCCCATCTGCCCTTGCGTACAGAACAGTTAACCATATGTCCTATATCACTTTCCTACACTATAATTCCAAAAATCCTGCAAAGTATGTAGGCTGTAGAGAGAGCACTGGGTTCACCGAGACACTTGCAGGTCGAGTCGGCCGCGTGTACCTACAAAACCAGGAAATTTTTGTGCCGGGACTTGAACCCGTGTCTCTATCCTCTGTCCTCTTTCATCTCCTTCTAACTTACTGTCTGTATTTAGCCACATTCTTTGACTAAGTGCTCCCTGAAGACCACAAGTATCATCTGGGCCTGTTGTCACGAGAAAAGTAAACTTGTTCTTTCCTCACCACCATGTTTGAAGGACATCAGCGTGATCACCGCCGATAGGACGGAGGGTCAAATAAAAAGGAACACCAATTTCTAGATAGGTGAAGTTGGGAGCTAAGAGTGTATTGTGGGGTGACGTGTTTATTTGAGTGTCCAAACTTCCCTCTTTAGGTAGTTATTAGATCTACACATTCGTGAACATCATAAAACCCACTGATTTCAAAGGCCCAGATGCTTATTATTACAGCAACTCAGTTGTTGAGGTGAGAGAAAATGAGAAGTATGTTGCTGCACCACTGAATCAATGGCTGGGAACGGCGGAAACTAAACATAAAGAATTCACGGATTCCACATAGGGCTATTTTCTTCTGACTGTATCAGGGGACTCAAACAGAATTCATTTGTTTGATTGTTTGTTTTTCAGTTTCACTCGTGTAGCGTATTTGTCCACACACCTTCAGCTTGTAGTTTGTCTGTGTCCTTGGATCTCAAGTGAGTCTCCTGTAAGTAAGCACGTAGGTGTCTTGAGTTTTCATCCCTTCTTTTAACCCTGTGTCTTTTGTTTGCTGCACTCAGTGCCTGACCTTTTTTCTGATGATTCGCAGCTGTGCACTTATTGCACTTAAAAAATTTTTTTTATCATTAAGCTTAAATCACTTGAAGAACATTATGTTTACTATGCTCCCCCTTCACCATGTACCCCTGAAAAACCTCTTCAGTCGCTGTCGATCTGCGTAGTTGGATGCTGTAGACCCCTTCACCATGTCCCTCCCAACAGACCCCGTTACAGTCGCTGTCCATCAGTGAGTAGTAAGATACTATATGATCTCTACTAGCCTTCTCTGTGATGTACAGCACTCCCCTTGCCCCCTAGACCCCAAGCATTATACATGCTAAAACTAATGCCCCCATTCTTTCTCCTCACACTTATCCCTCCCTTCAGACCCACCCTACCCAGTCCTTTTCCCTTTGGTAACTTTTAGTCAACTCTCGGGTTCTGTGAGACTGCTGCTGTTTTTCTCCTTCAGTTTTTCTTGGTTGTTATACACCACACATGAGTGAAAACACTTGGTACTTGTCTTTCTCCGCCTGGCCTATTTCTCTGAACATACTACCGTCTAGCTCCATCCAGGTCATTGCAATTGGTAGGATTTGTTTTCTTCTTAAGGCTGCTTACTGCACTTTTTAAACTGGATTTCATTCTTCCTTTTTGTTTGTAGTTTAGCTCTGTTATTCACCATTCAACGCCTCGTTATGAACAATAGCTTTGTGTCAATCGATATGTATCTGTATCTATCTATCTAATGGTCTGTCTGTCTACCTATGTATCTATGTATGTATGTATGTATGTATCTATGTATCTATCTATCTATCTATCTTCCTATTATCTATCTATGATGTCTATCATCTATCAATCTATGTACCTATCTATCTATCTTTCATCTGTCATCTGTGTACCTATCTATCTATGAATCAATCATCTTTTTGTCTGCCCATCTATCCTTCTGTACAGAACAGTTAACAACATAGCCTATGTCTCTTCCCTACATTATGCTTCCAGAAATCTTGCAAGGTAACTAAGCCATAAGGAGAGCACTGTGTTCACCGACACACTTTCATGTAGTGTCAGCCGCGTGTGCTTACAAAACCAGTAAATGGAGGTGAAAGGACTTGAACCTGTATCTCTGTCCTCTGTCCTCTTATACTTCCTGCTCGCTTGGTGACTTTATTTAGCCACATTCAGTAAGTAAGTGATCCCTGAAGACCACAAGTATCCTTCGTCTGCTCCGGTTGTCGAAAGGAAAGTGTACTTGATTCTTTGCACACCAACATGTTTGAGGGACATCGGCGTGATCACTGCTGATAGGTGCAGGGACAAATATAAAGGAACACCTATTTCTGGACAGGAGCAGTTGGGAACAAAGAGTGTGTTGTGGAGTGAAGTGTTTATTTGAGGGTCCAAACTTCCCTCCTTAGGTGGTCATTACTTCTTACATTCGTGAATATCATAAAAAGCAATGATTTAAAAGCCCAGACGCATATTATTACAGCAATTCATTTGTTGAGGTGATAGGAAATGAGAAGGAACTTGCTGCACCACTAAATCTATGCCTGAGCACTGCTGAAATCAAACAAAAAGAATTCACGGTGGCTAGATAGGGCTATTTTCTACTGACTCTCTCTGGGGACTCAAACAGAATTCATTTGTTTGTTTGTTTCTTATTTTCACTTGTATAGGTAATCTGTCCCCGCCCCTTCAGCTTGTAGTTTGTCTGTGTCCTTGGATCTCAAGTGAGTCTCCAGTAAGGGAGCACGTAGGAGGTCTTGAGTTTTCATCAGTTCTTCTAACACTGGGTCTTTTGATTGGAGCACTCAAAGCCTGTACTTTTATTGTGATATATGAGAGCTGTACTCTTACTGCGCTTTGAAATTCTTTTTGTTCTCATTAATATACAATCACATGCAGAACATTATGTTTTCCAGTCTACACCCCTCACCAGGACCCCGGCTAAAGCCAGTTACCGTCGCTGTCCGTCAGCGTGTACTAAGATGCTGTAGAATCACTACATGTCTTCTCTGTGTTATGCAGCCGTACAAATGACCCCCCAAGTTACACACTATACATGCTAATCCTAATGCCCCCATTCTTTTTCCCCGCCCTCATTACTCCCTTCCCACAAACCCTACCCAGTCCCTTTCTCTTTGGTAACTGTTAGTCCACTCTCGGGTTCTGTGAGTCTGCTGCTGTCTTTTACTTCAGTTTTTCTTTGTTATCTTACTCCACACATGAGTGAAATCATATGGTACATGTATTTCTCCTCCTTGAGTATTTGACTGAGCAAAATACCCTATAGCTCCATCCACGTTATTGCAAATGATAGGATTTGTTTTTTTCTTATGGCTGCCTACTGCACTTTTTAAACAGGATTTCATTCTTCTTTTTTGTTTCTAGTTTCGCTTTGTGATTTCACCATTGCTCTCCAGGATATGAGCAGTAGCTTTGTGTTAATCGATATGTACCTATATCTATCTATCTGTCTGTCTATTTATCAGTCAATCAATCAATCAATCAATCATCTTTTTGTCTGCCCATCTGCCCTTGCGTACAGAACAGTTAACCATATGTCCTATATCACTTTCCTACACTATGCTTCCAAAAATCCTGCAAAGTATGTAGGCTGTAGAGAGAGCACTGGGTTCACCGAGACACTTGCAGGTCGAGTCGGCCGCGTGTACCTACAAAACCAGGAAATTTTTGTGCCGGGACTTGAACCCGTGTCTCTATCCTCTGTCCTCTTTCATCTCCTTCTAACTTACTGTCTGTATTTAGCCACATTCTTTGACTAAGTGCTCCCTGAAGACCACAAGTATCATCTGGGCCTGTTGTCACGAGAAAAGTAAACTTGTTCTTTCCTCACCACCATGTTTGAAGGACATCAGCGTGATCACCGCCGATAGGACGGAGGGTCAAATAAAAAGGAACACCAATTTCTAGATAGGTGAAGTTGGGAGCTAAGAGTGTATTGTGGGGTGACGTGTTTATTTGAGTGTCCAAACTTCCCTCTTTATATAGTTATTAGATCTTCACATTCGTGAACATCATAAAACCCACTGATTTCAAAGGCCCAGATGCTTATTATTACAGCAACTCAGTTGTTGAGGTGAGAGAAAATGAGAAGTATGTTGCTGCACCACTAAATCAATGGCTGGGAACGGCGGAAACTAAACATAAAGAATTCACGGATTCCACATAGGGCTATTTTCTTCTGACTGTATCAGGGGACTCAAACAGAATTCATTTGTTTGATTGTTTGTTTTTCAGTTTCACTCGTGTAGCGTATTTGTCCACACACCTTCAGCTTGTAGTTTGTCTGTGTCCTTGGATCTCAAGTGAGTCTCCTGTAAGTAAGCACGTAGGTGTCTTGAGTTTTCATCCCTTCTTTTAACCCTGTGTCTTTTGTTTGCTGCACTCAGTGCCTGACCTATTTTCTGATGATTCGGAGCTGGGCACTTATTGCACTTAAATAATTTTTTTTATCATTAAGCTTAAATCACTTGAAGAACATTTTGTTTACTATGCTCCCCCCTTCACCATGTACCCCTGAAAAACCTCTTCAGTCGCTGTCGATCTGCGTAGTTGGATGCTGTAGACCCCTTCACCATGTCCCTCCCAACAGACCCCGTTACAGTCGCTGTCCATCAGTGAGTAGTAAGATACTATATGATCTCTACTAGCCTTCTCTGTGATGTACAGCACTCCCCTTGCCCCCTAGACCCCAAGCATTATACATGCTAAAACTAATGCCCCCATTCTTTCTCCTCACACTTATCCCTCCCTTCAGACCCACCCTGCCCAGTCCTTTTCCCTTTGGTAACTTTTAGTCCACTCTCGGGTTCTGTGAGACTGCTGCTGTTTTTTTCCTTCAGTTTTTCTTGGTTGTTATACACCACACATGAGTGAAAACACTTGGTACTTGTCTTTCTCCGCCTGGCCTATTTCTCTGAACATACTACCGTCTAGCTCCACCAAGGTCATTGCAAATGGTAGTATTTGTTTTCTTCTTAAGGCTGCTTACTGCACTTTTTAAACTGGATTTCACTCTTCCTTTTTGTTTGTAGTTTAGCTATGTTATTCACCATTCAACGCCCCGTTATGAACAAAGCTTTGTGTCAATCGATATGTATCTGTATCTATCTATCTAATGGTCTGTCTGTCTATGTATGTATGTATGTATGTATATATCTATCTATCTATCTATCTATCTTCCTATTATCTATCGATGATGTCTATCTTCTATCAATCTATGTACCTATCTATCTATCTTTCATCTGTCATCTGTGTACCTATCTATCTATGAATCAATCATCTTTTTGTCTGCCCATCTATCCTTCTGTACAGAACAGTTAACAACATAGCCTATGTCTCTTCCCTACATTATGCTTCCAGAAATCTTGCAAGGTAACTAAGCCATAAGGAGAGCACTGTGTTCACCGACACACTTTCATGTAGAGTCAGCCGCGTGTGCTTACAAAACCAGTAAATGGAGGTGAAAGGACTTGAACCTGTATCTCTGTCCTCTGTCCTCTTATACTTCCTGCTCGCTTGGTGACTTTATTTAGCCACATTCAGTGAGTAAGTGATCCCTGAAAACCACAAGTATCCTTCGTCTGCTCCGGTTGTCGAAAGAAAAGTGTACTTGATTCTTTGCACACCACCATGCTTGAGGGACATCGGCGTGATCACTGCTGATAGGTGCAGGGACAAATATAAAGGAACGCCTATTTCTGGACAGGAGCAGTTGGGAACAAAGAGTGTGTTGTGGAGTGAAGTGTTTATTTGAGGGTCCAAACTTCCCTCCTTAGGTGGTCATTACTTCTTACATTCGTGAATATCATAAAAAGCAATGATTTAAAAGCCCAGACGCATATTATTACAGCAATTCATTTGTTGAGGTGATAGGAAATGAGAAGGAACTTGCTGCACCACTAAATCTATGCCTGAGCACTGCTGAAATCAAACAAAAAGAATTCACGGTGGCTAGATAGGGCTATTTTCTACTGACTCTCTCTGGGGACTCAAACAGAATTCATTTGTTTGTTTGTTTCTTATTTTCACTTGTATAGGTAATCTGTCCCCGCCCCTTCAGCTTGTAGTTTGTCTGTGTCCTTGGATCTCAAGTGAGTCTCCAGTAAGGGAGCACGTAGGAGGTCCTGAGTTTTCATCAGTTCTTCTAACACTGGGTCTTTTGATTGGAGCACTCAAAGCCTGTACTTTTATTCTGATATTTGAGAGCTGTGCTCTTACTGCGCTTTGAAATTCTTTTTGTTCTCATTAATATACAATCACATGCAGAACATTATGTTTTCCAGTCTACACCCCTCAACAGGACCCCGGCTAAAGCCAGTTACCGTCGCTGTCCGTCAGCGTGTACTAAGATGCTGTAGAATCACTACATGTCTTCTCTGTGTTATGCAGCCGTACAAATGACCCCCAAGTTACACACTATACATGCTAATCCTAATGCCCCCATTCTTTTTCCCCGCCCTCATTACTCCCTTCCCACAAACCCTACCCAGTCAGTTTCTCTTTGGTAACTGTTAGTCCACTCTCGGGTTCTGTGAGTCTGCTGCTGTCTTTTCCTTCAGTTTTTCTTTGTTATCTTACTCCACACATGAGTGAAATCATATGGTACATGTATTTCTCCTCCTTGAGTATTTGACTGAGCAAAATACCCTATAGCTCCATCCACTTTATTGCAAATGATAGGATTTGTTTTTTTCTTATGGCTGCCTACTGCACTTTTTAAACTGGATTTCATTCTTCTTTTTTGTTTCTAGTTTCGCTTTGTGATTTCACCATTGCTCTCCAGGATATGAGCAGTAGCTTTGTGTTAATCGATATGTACCTATATTTATCTATCTGTCTGTCTATTTATCAATCAATCAATCAATCAATCAATCATCTTTTTGTCTGCCCATCTGCCCTTGTGTACAGAACAGTTAACCATATGTCCTATATCACTTTCCTACACTATGCTTCCAAAAATCCTGCAAAGTATCTAGGCTGTAGAGAGAGCACTGGGTTCACCGAGACACTTGCAGGTCGAGTCGGCCGCGTGTACCTGCAAAACCAGGAAATTTTTGTGCCGGGACTTGAACCCGTGTCTCTATCCTCTGTCCTCTTTCATCTCCTTCTAACTTACTGTCTGTATTTAGCCACATTCTTTGACTAAGTGCTCCCTGAAGACCACAAGTATCATTCCTCTTGGCCTGTTGTCACGAGAAAAGTAAACTTGTTCTTTGCTCACCACCATGTTTGAAGGACATCAGCGTGATCACCGCCGATAGGACGGAGGGTCAAATAAAAAGGAACACCAATTTCTAGATAGGTGAAGTTGGGAGCTAAGAGTGTATTGTGGGGTGACGTGTTTATTTGAGTGTCCAAACTTCCCTCTTTAGGTAGTTATTAGATCTTCACATTCGTGAACATCATAAAACCCACTGATTTCAAAGGCCCAGATGCTTATTATTACAGCAACTCAGTTGTTGAGGTGAGAGAAAATGAGAAGTATGGTGCTGCACCACTAAATCAATGGCTGGGAACGGCGGAAACTAAACATAAAGAATTCACGGATTCCACATAGGGCTATTTTCTTCTGACTGTATCAGGGGACTCAAACAGAATTCATTTGTTTGATTGTTTGTTTTTCAGTTTCACTCATGTAGCGTATTTGTCCACACACCTTCAGCTTGTAGTTTGTCTGTGTCTTTGGATCTCAAGTGAGTCTCCTGTAAGTAAGCACGTAGGTGTCTTGAGTTTTCATCCCTTCTTTTAACCCTGTGTCTTTTGTTTGCTGCACTCAGTGCCTGACCTTTTTTCTGATGATTCGGAGCTGGGCACTTATTGCACTTAAATAATTTTTTTTATCATTAAGCTTAAATCACTTGAAGAACATTATGTTTACTATGCTCCCCCCTTCACCATGTACCCCTGAAAAACCTCTTCAGTCGCTGTCGATCTGCGTAGTTGGATGCTGTAGACCCCTTCACCATGTCCCTCCCAACAGACCCCGTTACAGTCGCTGTCCATCAGTGAGTAGTAAGATACTATATGATCTCTACTAGCCTTCTCTGTGATGTACAGCACTCCCCTTGCCCCCTAGACCCCAAGCATTATACATGCTAAAACTAATGCCCCCATTCTTTCTCCTCACACTTATCACTCCCTTCAGACCCACCCTGCCCAGTCCTTTCCCCTTTGGTAACTTTTAGTCAACTCTCGGGTTCTGTGAGACTGCTGCTGTTTTTTTCCTTCAGTTTTTCTTGGTTGTTATACACCACACATGAGTGAAAACACTTGGTACTTGTCTTTCTCCGCCTGGCCTATTTCTCTGAACATACTACCGTCTAGCTCCACCAAGGTCATTGCAAATGGTAGTATTTGTTTTCTTCTTAAGGCTGCTTACTGCACTTTTTAAACTGGATTTCACTCTTCCTTTTTGTTTGTAGTTTAGCTATGTTATTCACCATTCAACGCCCCGTTATGAACAAAGCTTTGTGTCAATCGATATGTATCTGTATCTATCTATCTAATGGTCTGTCTGTCTATGTATGTATGTATGTATGTATATATCTATCTATCTATCTATCTATCTTCCTATTATCTATCGATGATGTCTATCTTCTATCAATCTATGTACCTATCTATCTATCTTTCATCTGTCATCTGTGTACCTATCTATCTATGAATCAATCATCTTTTTGTCTGCCCATCTATCCTTCTGTACAGAACAGTTAACAACATAGCCTATGTCTCTTCCCTACATTATGCTTCCAGAAATCTTGCAAGGTAACTAAGCCATAAGGAGAGCACTGTGTTCACCGACACACTTTCATGTAGAGTCAGCCGCGTGTGCTTACAAAACCAGTAAATGGAGGTGAAAGGACTTGAACCTGTATCTCTGTCCTCTGTCCTCTTATACTTCCTGCTCGCTTGGTGACTTTATTTAGCCACATTCAGTGAGTAAGTGATCCCTGAAGACCACAAGTATCCTTCGTCTGCTCCGGTTGTCGAAAGAAAAGTGTACTTGATTCTTTGCACACCAACATGCTTGAGGGACATCGGCGTGATCACTGCTGATAGGTGCAGGGACAAATATAAAGGAACGCCTATTTCTGGACAGGAGCAGTTGGGAACAAAGAGTGTGTTGTGGAGTGAAGTGTTTATTTGAGGGTCCAAACTTCCCTCCTTAGGTGGTCATTACTTCTTACATTCGTGAATATCATAAAAAGCAATGATTTAAAAGCCCAGACGCATATTATTACAGCAATTCATTTGTTGAGGTGATAGGAAATGAGAAGGAACTTGCTGCACCACTAAATCTATGCCTGAGCACTGCTGAAATCAAACAAAAAGAATTCACGGTGGCTAGATAGGGCTATTTTCTACTGACTCTCTCTGGGGACTCAAACAGAATTCATTTGTTTGTTTGTTTCTTATTTTCACTTGTATAGGTAATCTGTCCCCGCCCCTTCAGCTTGTAGTTTGTCTGTGTCCTTGGATCTCAAGTGAGTCTCCAGTAAGGGAGCACGTAGGAGGTCCTGAGTTTTCATCAGTTCTTCTAACACTGGGTCTTTTGATTGGAGCACTCAAAGCCTGTACTTTTATTCTGATATTTGAGAGCTGTGCTCTTACTGCGCTTTGAAATTCTTTTTGTTCTCATTAATATACAATCACATGCAGAACATTATGTTTTCCAGTCTACACCCCTCAACAGGACCCCGGCTAAAGCCAGTTACCGTCACTGTCCGTCAGCGTGTACTAAGATGCTGTAGAATCACTACATGTCTTCTCTGTGTTATGCAGCCGTACAAATGACCCCCAAGTTACACACTATACATGCTAATCCTAATGCCCCCATTCTTTTTCCCCGCCCTCATTACTCCCTTCCCACAAACCCTACCCAGTCAGTTTCTCTTTGGTAACTGTTAGTCCACTCTCGGGTTCTGTGAGTCTGCTGCTGTCTTTTCCTTCAGTTTTTCTTTGTTATCTTACTCCACACATGAGTGAAATCATATGGTACATGTATTTCTCCTCCTTGAGTATTTGACTGAGCAAAATACCCTATAGCTCCATCCACTTTATTGCAAATGATAGGATTTGTTTTTTTCTTATGGCTGCCTACTGCACTTTTTAAACTGGATTTCATTCTTCTTTTTTGTTTCTAGTTTCGCTTTGTGATTTCACCATTGCTCTCCAGGATATGAGCAGTAGCTTTGTGTTAATCGATATGTACCTATATTTATCTATCTGTCTGTCTATTTATCAATCAATCAATCAATCAATCAATCATCTTTTTGTCTGCCCATCTGCCCTTGTGTACAGAACAGTTAACCATATGTCCTATATCACTTTCCTACACTATGCTTCCAAAAATCCTGCAAAGTATCTAGGCTGTAGAGAGAGCACTGGGTTCACCGAGACACTTGCAGGTCGAGTCGGCCGCGTGTACCTGCAAAACCAGGAAATTTTTGTGCCGGGACTTGAACCCGTGTCTCTATCCTCTGTCCTCTTTCATCTCCTTCTAACTTACTGTCTGTATTTAGCCACATTCTTTGACTAAGTGCTCCCTGAAGACCACAAGTATCATTCCTCTTGGCCTGTTGTCACGAGAAAAGTAAACTTGTTCTTTGCTCACCACCATGTTTGAAGGACATCAGCGTGATCACCGCCGATAGGACGGAGGGTCAAATAAAAAGGAACACCAATTTCTAGATAGGTGAAGTTGGGAGCTAAGAGTGTATTGTGGGGTGACGTGTTTATTTGAGTGTCCAAACTTCCCTCTTTAGGTAGTTATTAGATCTTCACATTCGTGAACATCATAAAACCCACTGATTTCAAAGGCCCAGATGCTTATTATTACAGCAACTCAGTTGTTGAGGTGAGAGAAAATGAGAAGTATGTTGCTGCACCACTAAATCAATGGCTGGGAACGGCGGAAACTAAACATAAAGAATTCACGGATTCCACATAGGGCTATTTTCTTCTGACTGTATCAGGGGACTCAAACAGAATTCATTTGTTTGATTGTTTGTTTTTCAGTTTCACTCGTGTAGCGTATTTGTCCACACACCTTCAGCTTGTAGTTTGTCTGTGTCCTTGGATCTCAAGTGAGTCTCCTGTAAGTAAGCACGTAGGTGTCTTGAGTTTTCATCCCTTCTTTTAACCCTGTGTCTTTTGTTTGCTGCACTCAGTGCCTGACCTTTTTTCTGATGATTCGGAGCTGTGCACTTATTGCACTTAAAGAATTTTTTTTATCATTAAGCTTAAATCACTTGAAGAACATTATGTTTACTATGCTCCCCCCTTCACCATGTACCCCTGAAAAACCTCTTCAGTCGCTGTCGATCTGCGTAGTTGGATGCTGTAGACCCCTTCACCATGTCCCTCCCAACAGACCCCGTTACAGTCGCTGTCCATCAGTGAGTAGTAAGATACTATATGATCTCTACTAGCCTTCTCTGTGATGTACAGCACTCCCCTTGCCCCCTAGACCCCAAGCATTATACATGCTAAAACTAATGCCCCCATTCTTTCTCCTCACACTTATCCCTCCCTTCAGACCCACCCTGCCCAGTCCTTTCCCCTTTGGTAACTTTTAGTCAACTCTCGGGTTCTGTGAGACTGCTGCTGTTTTTTTCCTTCAGTTTTTCTTGGTTGTTATACACCACACATGAGTGAAAACACTTGGTACTTGTCTTTCTCCGCCTGGCCTATTTCTCTGAACATACTACCGTCTAGCTCCACCAAGGTCATTGCAAATGGTAGTATTTGTTTTCTTCTTAAGGCTGCTTACTGCACTTTTTAAACTGGATTTCACTCTTCCTTTTTGTTTGTAGTTTAGCTATGTTATTCACCATTCAACGCCCCGTTATGAACAAAGCTTTGTGTCAATCGATATGTATCTGTATCTATCTATCTAATGGTCTGTCTGTCTATGTATGTATGTATGTATGTATATATCTATCTATCTATCTATCTATCTTCCTATTATCTATCGATGATGTCTATCTTCTATCAATCTATGTACCTATCTATCTATCTTTCATCTGTCATCTGTGTACCTATCTATCTATGAATCAATCATCTTTTTGTCTGCCCATCTATCCTTCTGTACAGAACAGTTAACAACATAGCCTATGTCTCTTCCCTACATTATGCTTCCAGAAATCTTGCAAGGTAACTAAGCCATAAGGAGAGCACTGTGTTCACCGACACACTTTCATGTAGAGTCAGCCGCGTGTGCTTACAAAACCAGTAAATGGAGGTGAAAGGACTTGAACCTGTATCTCTGTCCTCTGTCCTCTTATACTTCCTGCTCGCTTGGTGACTTTATTTAGCCACATTCAGTGAGTAAGTGATCCCTGAAGACCACAAGTATCCTTCGTCTGCTCCGGTTGTCGAAAGAAAAGTGTACTTGATTCTTTGCACACCACCATGCTTGAGGGACATCGGCGTGATCACTGCTGATAGGTGCAGGGACAAATATAAAGGAACGCCTATTTCTGGACAGGAGCAGTTGGGAACAAAGAGTGTGTTGTGGAGTGAAGTGTTTATTTGAGGGTCCAAACTTCCCTCCTTAGGTGGTCATTACTTCTTACATTCGTGAATATCATAAAAAGCAATGATTTAAAAGCCCAGACGCATATTATTACAGCAATTCATTTGTTGAGGTGATAGGAAATGAGAAGGAACTTGCTGCACCACTAAATCTATGCCTGAGCACTGCTGAAATCAAACAAAAAGAATTCACGGTGGCTAGATAGGGCTATTTTCTACTGACTCTCTCTGGGGACTCAAACAGAATTCATTTGTTTGTTTGTTTCTTATTTTCACTTGTATAGGTAATATGTCCCCGCCCCTTCAGCTTGTAGTTTGTCTGTGTCCTTGGATCTCAAGTGAGTCTCCAGTAAGGGAGCACGTAGGAGGTCCTGAGTTTTCATCAGTTCTTCTAACACTGGGTCTTTTGATTGGAGCACTCAAAGCCTGTACTTTTATTCTGATATTTGAGAGCTGTGCTCTTACTGCGCTTTGAAATTCTTTTTGTTCTCATTAATATACAATCACATGCAGAACATTATGTTTTCCAGTCTACACCCCTCAACAGGACCCCGGCTAAAGCCAGTTACCGTCACTGTCCGTCAGCGTGTACTAAGATGCTGTAGAATCACTACATGTCTTCTCTGTGTTATGCAGCCGTACAAATGACCCCCAAGTTACACACTATACATGCTAATCCTAATGCCCCCATTCTTTTTCCCCGCCCTCATTACTCCCTTCCCACAAACCCTACCCAGTCAGTTTCTCTTTGGTAACTGTTAGTCCACTCTCGGGTTCTGTGAGTCTGCTGCTGTCTTTTCCTTCAGTTTTTCTTTGTTATCTTACTCCACACATGAGTGAAATCATATGGTACATGTATTTCTCCTCCTTGAGTATTTGACTGAGCAAAATACCCTATAGCTCCATCCACTTTATTGCAAATGATAGGATTTGTTTTTTTCTTATGGCTGCCTACTGCACTTTTTAAACTGGATTTCATTCTTCTTTTTTGTTTCTAGTTTCGCTTTGTGATTTCACCATTGCTCTCCAGGATATGAGCAGTAGCTTTGTGTTAATCGATATGTACCTATATTTATCTATCTGTCTGTCTATTTATCAATCAATCAATCAATCAATCAATCATCTTTTTGTCTGCCCATCTGCCCTTGTGTACAGAACAGTTAACCATATGTCCTATATCACTTTCCTACACTATGCTTCCAAAAATCCTGCAAAGTATCTAGGCTGTAGAGAGAGCACTGGGTTCACCGAGACACTTGCAGGTCGAGTCGGCCGCGTGTACCTGCAAAACCAGGAAATTTTTGTGCCGGGACTTGAACCCGTGTCTCTATCCTCTGTCCTCTTTCATCTCCTTCTAACTTACTGTCTGTATTTAGCCACATTCTTTGACTAAGTGCTCCCTGAAGACCACAAGTATCATTCCTCTTGGCCTGTTGTCACGAGAAAAGTAAACTTGTTCTTTGCTCACCACCATGTTTGAAGGACATCAGCGTGATCACCGCCGATAGGACGGAGGGTCAAATAAAAAGGAACACCAATTTCTAGATAGGTGAAGTTGGGAGCTAAGAGTGTATTGTGGGGTGACGTGTTTATTTGAGTGTCCAAACTTCCCTCTTTAGGTAGTTATTAGATCTTCACATTCGTGAACATCATAAAACCCACTGATTTCAAAGGCCCAGATGCTTATTATTACAGCAACTCAGTTGTTGAGGTGAGAGAAAATGAGAAGTATGTTGCTGCACCACTAAATCAATGGCTGGGAACGGCGGAAACTAAACATAAAGAATTCACGGATTCCACATAGGGCTATTTTCTTCTGACTGTATCAGGGGACTCAAACAGAATTCATTTGTTTGATTGTTTGTTTTTCAGTTTCACTCGTGTAGCGTATTTGTCCACACACCTTCAGCTTGTAGTTTGTCTGTGTCCTTGGATCTCAAGTGAGTCTCCTGTAAGTAAGCACGTAGGTGTCTTGAGTTTTCATCCCTTCTTTTAACCCTGTGTCTTTTGTTTGCTGCACTCAGTGCCTGACCTTTTTTCTGATGATTCGGAGCTGTGCACTTATTGCACTTAAAGAATTTTTTTTATCATTAAGCTTAAATCACTTGAAGAACATTATGTTTACTATGCTCCCCCCTTCACCATGTACCCCTGAAAAACCTCTTCAGTCGCTGTCGATCTGCGTAGTTGGATGCTGTAGACCCCTTCACCATGTCCCTCCCAACAGACCCCGTTACAGTCGCTGTCCATCAGTGAGTAGTAAGATACTATATGATCTCTACTAGCCTTCTCTGTGATGTACAGCACTCCCCTTGCCCCCTAGACCCCAAGCATTATACATGCTAAAACTAATGCCCCCATTCTTTCTCCTCACACTTATCCCTCCCTTCAGACCCACCCTGCCCAGTCCTTTTCCCTTTGGTAACTTTTAGTCCACTCTCGGGTTCTGTGAGACTGCTGCTGTTTTTTTCCTTCAGTTTTTCTTGGTTGTTATACACCACACATGAGTGAAAACACTTGGTACTTGTCTTTCTCCGCCTGGCCTATTTCTCTGAACATACTACCGTCTAGCTCCACCAAGGTCATTGCAAATGGTAGTATTTGTTTTCTTCTTAAGGCTGCTTACTGCACTTTTTAAACTGGATTTCACTCTTCCTTTTTGTTTGTAGTTTAGCTATGTTATTCACCATTCAACGCCCCGTTATGAACAAAGCTTTGTGTCAATCGATATGTATCTGTATCTATCTATCTAATGGTCTGTCTGTCTATGTATGTATGTATGTATGTATATATCTATCTATCTATCTATCTATCTTCCTATTATCTATCGATGATGTCTATCTTCTATCAATCTATGTACCTATCTATCTATCTTTCATCTGTCATCTGTGTACCTATCTATCTATGAATCAATCATCTTTTTGTCTGCCCATCTATCCTTCTGTACAGAACAGTTAACAACATAGCCTATGTCTCTTCCCTACATTATGCTTCCAGAAATCTTGCAAGGTAACTAAGCCATAAGGAGAGCACTGTGTTCACCGACACACTTTCATGTAGAGTCAGCCGCGTGTGCTTACAAAACCAGTAAATGGAGGTGAAAGGACTTGAACCTGTATCTCTGTCCTCTGTCCTCTTATACTTCCTGCTCGCTTGGTGACTTTATTTAGCCACATTCAGTGAGTAAGTGATCCCTGAAGACCACAAGTATCCTTCGTCTGCTCCGGTTGTCGAAAGAAAAGTGTACTTGATTCTTTGCACACCACCATGCTTGAGGGACATCGGCGTGATCACTGCTGATAGGTGCAGGGACAAATATAAAGGAACGCCTATTTCTGGACAGGAGCAGTTGGGAACAAAGAGTGTGTTGTGGAGTGAAGTGTTTATTTGAGGGTCCAAACTTCCCTCCTTAGGTGGTCATTACTTCTTACATTCGTGAATATCATAAAAAGCAATGATTTAAAAGAACAGACGCATATTATTACAGCAATTCATTTGTTGAGGTGATAGGAAATGAGAAGGAACTTGCTGCACCACTAAATCTATGCCTGAGCACTGCTGAAATCAAACAAAAAGAATTCACGGTGGCTAGATAGGGCTATTTTCTACTGACTCTCTCTGGGGACTCAAACAGAATTCATTTGTTTGTTTGTTTCTTATTTTCACTTGTATAGGTAATCTGTCCCCGCCCCTTCAGCTTGTAGTTTGTCTGTGTCCTTGGATCTCAAGTGAGTCTCCAGTAAGGGAGCACGTAGGAGGTCCTGAGTTTTCATCAGTTCTTCTAACACTGGGTCTTTTGATTGGAGCACTCAAAGCCTGTACTTTTATTCTGATATTTGAGAGCTGTGCTCTTACTGCGCTTTGAAATTCTTTTTGTTCTCATTAATATACAATCACATGCAGAACATTATGTTTTCCAGTCTACACCCCTCAACAGGACCCCGGCTAAAGCCAGTTACCGTCACTGTCCGTCAGCGTGTACTAAGATGCTGTAGAATCACTACATGTCTTCTCTGTGTTATGCAGCCGTACAAATGACCCCCAAGTTACACACTATACATGCTAATCCTAATGCCCCCATTCTTTTTCCCCGCCCTCATTACTCCCTTCCCACAAACCCTACCCAGTCAGTTTCTCTTTGGTAACTGTTAGTCCACTCTCGGGTTCTGTGAGTCTGCTGCTGTCTTTTCCTTCAGTTTTTCTTTGTTATCTTACTCCACACATGAGTGAAATCATATGGTACATGTATTTCTCCTCCTTGAGTATTTGACTGAGCAAAATACCCTATAGCTCCATCCACTTTATTGCAAATGATAGGATTTGTTTTTTTCTTATGGCTGCCTACTGCACTTTTTAAACTGGATTTCATTCTTCTTTTTTGTTTCTAGTTTCGCTTTGTGATTTCACCATTGCTCTCCAGGATATGAGCAGTAGCTTTGTGTTAATCGATATGTACCTATATTTATCTATCTGTCTGTCTATTTATCAATCAATCAATCAATCAATCAATCATCTTTTTGTCTGCCCATCTGCCCTTGTGTACAGAACAGTTAACCATATGTCCTATATCACTTTCCTACACTATGCTTCCAAAAATCCTGCAAAGTATCTAGGCTGTAGAGAGAGCACTGGGTTCACCGAGACACTTGCAGGTCGAGTCGGCCGCGTGTACCTGCAAAACCAGGAAATTTTTGTGCCGGGACTTGAACCCGTGTCTCTATCCTCTGTCCTCTTTCATCTCCTTCTAACTTACTGTCTGTATTTAGCCACATTCTTTGACTAAGTGCTCCCTGAAGACCACAAGTATCATTCCTCTTGGCCTGTTGTCACGAGAAAAGTAAACTTGTTCTTTGCTCACCACCATGTTTGAAGGACATCAGCGTGATCACCGCCGATAGGACGGAGGGTCAAATAAAAAGGAACACCAATTTCTAGATAGGTGAAGTTGGGAGCTAAGAGTGTATTGTGGGGTGACGTGTTTATTTGAGTGTCCAAACTTCCCTCTTTAGGTAGTTATTAGATCTTCACATTCGTGAACATCATAAAACCCACTGATTTCAAAGGCCCAGATGCTTATTATTACAGCAACTCAGTTGTTGAGGTGAGAGAAAATGAGAAGTATGTTGCTGCACCACTAAATCAATGGCTGGGAACGGCGGAAACTAAACATAAAGAATTCACGGATTCCACATAGGGCTATTTTCTTCTGACTGTATCAGGGGACTCAAACAGAATTCATTTGTTTGATTGTTTGTTTTTCAGTTTCACTCGTGTAGCGTATTTGTCCACACACCTTCAGCTTGTAGTTTGTCTGTGTCCTTGGATCTCAAGTGAGTCTCCTGTAAGTAAGCACGTAGGTGTCTTGAGTTTTCATCCCTTCTTTTAACCCTGTGTCTTTTGTTTGCTGCACTCAGTGCCTGACCTTTTTTCTGATGATTCGGAGCTGTGCACTTATTGCACTTAAAGAATTTTTTTTATCATTAAGCTTAAATCA
Source organism: Manis pentadactyla (assembly GCF_030020395.1). Classification (NCBI taxonomy): domain Eukaryota; kingdom Metazoa; phylum Chordata; class Mammalia; order Pholidota; family Manidae; genus Manis; species Manis pentadactyla. The sequence continues at coordinate 162,061,093 of NC_080038.1, read as the reverse complement.
CTTGAAGAACATTATGTTTACTATGCTCCCCCCTTCACCATGTACCCCTGAAAAACCTCTTCAGTCGCTGTCGATCTGCGTAGTTGGATGCTGTAGACCCCTTCACCATGTCCCTCCCAACAGACCCCGTTACAGTCGCTGTCCATCAGTGAGTAGTAAGATACTATATGATCTCTACTAGCCTTCTCTGTGATGTACAGCACTCCCCTTGCCCCCTAGACCCCAAGCATTATACATGCTAAAACTAATGCCCCCATTCTTTCTCCTCACACTTATCCCTCCCTTCAGACCCACCCTGCCCAGTCCTTTCCCCTTTGGTAACTTTTAGTCAACTCTCGGGTTCTGTGAGACTGCTGCTGTTTTTTTCCTTCAGTTTTTCTTGGTTGTTATACACCACACATGAGTGAAAACACTTGGTACTTGTCTTTCTCCGCCTGGCCTATTTCTCTGAACATACTACCGTCTAGCTCCACCAAGGTCATTGCAAATGGTAGTATTTGTTTTCTTCTTAAGGCTGCTTACTGCACTTTTTAAACTGGATTTCACTCTTCCTTTTTGTTTGTAGTTTAGCTATGTTATTCACCATTCAACGCCCCGTTATGAACAAAGCTTTGTGTCAATCGATATGTATCTGTATCTATCTATCTAATGGTCTGTCTGTCTATGTATGTATGTATGTATGTATATATCTATCTATCTATCTATCTATCTTCCTATTATCTATCGATGATGTCTATCTTCTATCAATCTATGTACCTATCTATCTATCTTTCATCTGTCATCTGTGTACCTATCTATCTATGAATCAATCATCTTTTTGTCTGCCCATCTATCCTTCTGTACAGAACAGTTAACAACATAGCCTATGTCTCTTCCCTACATTATGCTTCCAGAAATCTTGCAAGGTAACTAAGCCATAAGGAGAGCACTGTGTTCACCGACACACTTTCATGTAGAGTCAGCCGCGTGTGCTTACAAAACCAGTAAATGGAGGTGAAAGGACTTGAACCTGTATCTCTGTCCTCTGTCCTCTTATACTTCCTGCTCGCTTGGTGACTTTATTTAGCCACATTCAGTGAGTAAGTGATCCCTGAAGACCACAAGTATCCTTCGTCTGCTCCGGTTGTCGAAAGAAAAGTGTACTTGATTCTTTGCACACCACCATGCTTGAGGGACATCGGCGTGATCACTGCTGATAGGTGCAGGGACAAATATAAAGGAACGCCTATTTCTGGACAGGAGCAGTTGGGAACAAAGAGTGTGTTGTGGAGTGAAGTGTTTATTTGAGGGTCCAAACTTCCCTCCTTAGGTGGTCATTACTTCTTACATTCGTGAATATCATAAAAAGCAATGATTTAAAAGCCCAGACGCATATTATTACAGCAATTCATTTGTTGAGGTGATAGGAAATGAGAAGGAACTTGCTGCACCACTAAATCTATGCCTGAGCACTGCTGAAATCAAACAAAAAGAATTCACGGTGGCTAGATAGGGCTATTTTCTACTGACTCTCTCTGGGGACTCAAACAGAATTCATTTGTTTGTTTGTTTCTTATTTTCACTTGTATAGGTAATCTGTCCCCGCCCCTTCAGCTTGTAGTTTGTCTGTGTCCTTGGATCTCAAGTGAGTCTCCAGTAAGGGAGCACGTAGGAGGTCCTGAGTTTTCATCAGTTCTTCTAACACTGGGTCTTTTGATTGGAGCACTCAAAGCCTGTACTTTTATTCTGATATTTGAGAGCTGTGCTCTTACTGCGCTTTGAAATTCTTTTTGTTCTCATTAATATACAATCACATGCAGAACATTATGTTTTCCAGTCTACACCCCTCAACAGGACCCCGGCTAAAGCCAGTTACCGTCACTGTCCGTCAGCGTGTACTAAGATGCTGTAGAATCACTACATGTCTTCTCTGTGTTATGCAGCCGTACAAATGACCCCCAAGTTACACACTATACATGCTAATCCTAATGCCCCCATTCTTTTTCCCCGCCCTCATTACTCCCTTCCCACAAACCCTACCCAGTCAGTTTCTCTTTGGTAACTGTTAGTCCACTCTCGGGTTCTGTGAGTCTGCTGCTGTCTTTTCCTTCAGTTTTTCTTTGTTATCTTACTCCACACATGAGTGAAATCATATGGTACATGTATTTCTCCTCCTTGAGTATTTGACTGAGCAAAATACCCTATAGCTCCATCCACTTTATTGCAAATGATAGGATTTGTTTTTTTCTTATGGCTGCCTACTGCACTTTTTAAACTGGATTTCATTCTTCTTTTTTGTTTCTAGTTTCGCTTTGTGATTTCACCATTGCTCTCCAGGATATGAGCAGTAGCTTTGTGTTAATCGATATGTACCTATATTTATCTATCTGTCTGTCTATTTATCAATCAATCAATCAATCAATCAATCATCTTTTTGTCTGCCCATCTGCCCTTGTGTACAGAACAGTTAACCATATGTCCTATATCACTTTCCTACACTATGCTTCCAAAAATCCTGCAAAGTATCTAGGCTGTAGAGAGAGCACTGGGTTCACCGAGACACTTGCAGGTCGAGTCGGCCGCGTGTACCTGCAAAACCAGGAAATTTTTGTGCCGGGACTTGAACCCGTGTCTCTATCCTCTGTCCTCTTTCATCTCCTTCTAACTTACTGTCTGTATTTAGCCACATTCTTTGACTAAGTGCTCCCTGAAGACCACAAGTATCATTCCTCTTGGCCTGTTGTCACGAGAAAAGTAAACTTGTTCTTTGCTCACCACCATGTTTGAAGGACATCAGCGTGATCACCGCCGATAGGACGGAGGGTCAAATAAAAAGGAACACCAATTTCTAGATAGGTGAAGTTGGGAGCTAAGAGTGTATTGTGGGGTGACGTGTTTATTTGAGTGTCCAAACTTCCCTCTTTAGGTAGTTATTAGATCTTCACATTCGTGAACATCATAAAACCCACTGATTTCAAAGGCCCAGATGCTTATTATTACAGCAACTCAGTTGTTGAGGTGAGAGAAAATGAGAAGTATGTTGCTGCACCACTAAATCAATGGCTGGGAACGGCGGAAACTAAACATAAAGAATTCACGGATTCCACATAGGGCTATTTTCTTCTGACTGTATCAGGGGACTCAAACAGAATTCATTTGTTTGATTGTTTGTTTTTCAGTTTCACTCGTGTAGCGTATTTGTCCACACACCTTCAGCTTGTAGTTTGTCTGTGTCCTTGGATCTCAAGTGAGTCTCCTGTAAGTAAGCACGTAGGTGTCTTGAGTTTTCATCCCTTCTTTTAACCCTGTGTCTTTTGTTTGCTGCACTCAGTGCCTGACCTTTTTTCTGATGATTCGGAGCTGTGCACTTATTGCACTTAAAGAATTTTTTTTATCATTAAGCTTAAATCACTTGAAGAACATTATGTTTACTATGCTCCCCCCTTCACCATGTACCCCTGAAAAACCTCTTCAGTCGCTGTCGATCTGCGTAGTTGGATGCTGTAGACCCCTTCACCATGTCCCTCCCAACAGACCCCGTTACAGTCGCTGTCCATCAGTGAGTAGTAAGATACTATATGATCTCTACTAGCCTTCTCTGTGATGTACAGCACTCCCCTTGCCCCCTAGACCCCAAGCATTATACATGCTAAAACTAATGCCCCCATTCTTTCTCCTCACACTTATCCCTCCCTTCAGACCCACCCTGCCCAGTCCTTTTCCCTTTGGTAACTTTTAGTCCACTCTCGGGTTCTGTGAGACTGCTGCTGTTTTTTTCCTTCAGTTTTTCTTGGTTGTTATACACCACACATGAGTGAAAACACTTGGTACTTGTCTTTCTCCGCCTGGCCTATTTCTCTGAACATACTACCGTCTAGCTCCACCAAGGTCATTGCAAATGGTAGTATTTGTTTTCTTCTTAAGGCTGCTTACTGCACTTTTTAAACTGGATTTCACTCTTCCTTTTTGTTTGTAGTTTAGCTATGTTATTCACCATTCAACGCCCCGTTATGAACAAAGCTTTGTGTCAATCGATATGTATCTGTATCTATCTATCTAATGGTCTGTCTGTCTATGTATGTATGTATGTATGTATATATCTATCTATCTATCTATCTATCTTCCTATTATCTATCGATGATGTCTATCTTCTATCAATCTATGTACCTATCTATCTATCTTTCATCTGTCATCTGTGTACCTATCTATCTATGAATCAATCATCTTTTTGTCTGCCCATCTATCCTTCTGTACAGAACAGTTAACAACATAGCCTATGTCTCTTCCCTACATTATGCTTCCAGAAATCTTGCAAGGTAACTAAGCCATAAGGAGAGCACTGTGTTCACCGACACACTTTCATGTAGAGTCAGCCGCGTGTGCTTACAAAACCAGTAAATGGAGGTGAAAGGACTTGAACCTGTATCTCTGTCCTCTGTCCTCTTATACTTCCTGCTCGCTTGGTGACTTTATTTAGCCACATTCAGTGAGTAAGTGATCCCTGAAGACCACAAGTATCCTTCGTCTGCTCCGGTTGTCGAAAGAAAAGTGTACTTGATTCTTTGCACACCACCATGCTTGAGGGACATCGGCGTGATCACTGCTGATAGGTGCAGGGACAAATATAAAGGAACGCCTATTTCTGGACAGGAGCAGTTGGGAACAAAGAGTGTGTTGTGGAGTGAAGTGTTTATTTGAGGGTCCAAACTTCCCTCCTTAGGTGGTCATTACTTCTTACATTCGTGAATATCATAAAAAGCAATGATTTAAAAGAACAGACGCATATTATTACAGCAATTCATTTGTTGAGGTGATAGGAAATGAGAAGGAACTTGCTGCACCACTAAATCTATGCCTGAGCACTGCTGAAATCAAACAAAAAGAATTCACGGTGGCTAGATAGGGCTATTTTCTACTGACTCTCTCTGGGGACTCAAACAGAATTCATTTGTTTGTTTGTTTCTTATTTTCACTTGTATAGGTAATCTGTCCCCGCCCCTTCAGCTTGTAGTTTGTCTGTGTCCTTGGATCTCAAGTGAGTCTCCAGTAAGGGAGCACGTAGGAGGTCCTGAGTTTTCATCAGTTCTTCTAACACTGGGTCTTTTGATTGGAGCACTCAAAGCCTGTACTTTTATTCTGATATTTGAGAGCTGTGCTCTTACTGCGCTTTGAAATTCTTTTTGTTCTCATTAATATACAATCACATGCAGAACATTATGTTTTCCAGTCTACACCCCTCAACAGGACCCCGGCTAAAGCCAGTTACCGTCACTGTCCGTCAGCGTGTACTAAGATGCTGTAGAATCACTACATGTCTTCTCTGTGTTATGCAGCCGTACAAATGACCCCCAAGTTACACACTATACATGCTAATCCTAATGCCCCCATTCTTTTTCCCCGCCCTCATTACTCCCTTCCCACAAACCCTACCCAGTCAGTTTCTCTTTGGTAACTGTTAGTCCACTCTCGGGTTCTGTGAGTCTGCTGCTGTCTTTTCCTTCAGTTTTTCTTTGTTATCTTACTCCACACATGAGTGAAATCATATGGTACATGTATTTCTCCTCCTTGAGTATTTGACTGAGCAAAATACCCTATAGCTCCATCCACTTTATTGCAAATGATAGGATTTGTTTTTTTCTTATGGCTGCCTACTGCACTTTTTAAACTGGATTTCATTCTTCTTTTTTGTTTCTAGTTTCGCTTTGTGATTTCACCATTGCTCTCCAGGATATGAGCAGTAGCTTTGTGTTAATCGATATGTACCTATATTTATCTATCTGTCTGTCTATTTATCAATCAATCAATCAATCAATCAATCATCTTTTTGTCTGCCCATCTGCCCTTGTGTACAGAACAGTTAACCATATGTCCTATATCACTTTCCTACACTATGCTTCCAAAAATCCTGCAAAGTATCTAGGCTGTAGAGAGAGCACTGGGTTCACCGAGACACTTGCAGGTCGAGTCGGCCGCGTGTACCTGCAAAACCAGGAAATTTTTGTGCCGGGACTTGAACCCGTGTCTCTATCCTCTGTCCTCTTTCATCTCCTTCTAACTTACTGTCTGTATTTAGCCACATTCTTTGACTAAGTGCTCCCTGAAGACCACAAGTATCATTCCTCTTGGCCTGTTGTCACGAGAAAAGTAAACTTGTTCTTTGCTCACCACCATGTTTGAAGGACATCAGCGTGATCACCGCCGATAGGACGGAGGGTCAAATAAAAAGGAACACCAATTTCTAGATAGGTGAAGTTGGGAGCTAAGAGTGTATTGTGGGGTGACGTGTTTATTTGAGTGTCCAAACTTCCCTCTTTAGGTAGTTATTAGATCTTCACATTCGTGAACATCATAAAACCCACTGATTTCAAAGGCCCAGATGCTTATTATTACAGCAACTCAGTTGTTGAGGTGAGAGAAAATGAGAAGTATGTTGCTGCACCACTAAATCAATGGCTGGGAACGGCGGAAACTAAACATAAAGAATTCACGGATTCCACATAGGGCTATTTTCTTCTGACTGTATCAGGGGACTCAAACAGAATTCATTTGTTTGATTGTTTGTTTTTCAGTTTCACTCGTGTAGCGTATTTGTCCACACACCTTCAGCTTGTAGTTTGTCTGTGTCCTTGGATCTCAAGTGAGTCTCCTGTAAGTAAGCACGTAGGTGTCTTGAGTTTTCATCCCTTCTTTTAACCCTGTGTCTTTTGTTTGCTGCACTCAGTGCCTAACCTTTTTTCTGATGATTCGGAGCTGTGCACTTATTGCACTTAAAGAATTTTTTTTATCATTAAGCTTAAATCACTTGAAGAACATTATGTTTACAATGCTCCCCCCTTCACCATGTACCCCTGAAAAACCTCTTCAGTCGCTGTCGATCTGCGTAGTTGGATGCTGTAGACCCCTACACCATGTCCCTCCCAACAGACCCCGTTACAGTCGCTGTCCATCAGTGAGTAGTAAGATACTATATGATCTCTACTAGCCTTCTCTGTGATGTACAGCACTCCCCTTGCCCCCTAGACCCCAAGCATTATACATGCTAAAACTAATGCCCCCATTCTTTCTCCTCACACTTATCCCTCCCTTCAGACCCACCCTGCCCAGTCCTTTCCCCTTTGGTAACTTTTAGTCCACTCTCGGGTTCTGTGAGACTGCTGCTGTTTTTTTCCTTCAGTTTTTCTTGGTTGTTATACACCACACATGAGTGAAAACACTTGGTACTTGTCTTTCTCCGCCTGGCCTATTTCTCTGAACATACTACCGTCTAGCTCCACCAAGGTCATTGCAAATGGTAGTATTTGTTTTCTTCTTAAGGCTGCTTACTGCACTTTTTAAACTGGATTTCACTCTTCCTTTTTGTTTGTAGTTTAGCTATGTTATTCACCATTCAACGCCCCGTTATGAACAAAGCTTTGTGTCAATCGATATGTATCTGTATCTATCTATCTAATGGTCTGTCTGTCTATGTATGTATGTATGTATGTATATATCTATCTATCTATCTATCTATCTATCTTCCTATTATCTATCGATGATGTCTATCTTCTATCAATCTATGTACCTATCTATCTATCTTTCATCTGTCATCTGTGTACCTATCTATCTATGAATCAATCATCTTTTTGTCTGCCCATCTATCCTTCTGTACAGAACAGTTAACAACATAGCCTATGTCTCTTCCCTACATTATGCTTCCAGAAATCTTGCAAGGTAACTAAGCCATAAGGAGAGCACTGTGTTCACCGACACACTTTCATGTAGAGTCAGCCGCGTGTGCTTACAAAACCAGTAAATGGAGGTGAAAGGACTTGAACCTGTATCTCTGTCCTCTGTCCTCTTATACTTCCTGCTCGCTTGGTGACTTTATTTAGCCACATTCAGTGAGTAAGTGATCCCTGAAGACCACAAGTATCCTTCGTCTGCTCCGGTTGTCGAAAGAAAAGTGTACTTGATTCTTTGCACACCACCATGCTTGAGGGACATCGGCGTGATCACTGCTGATAGGTGCAGGGACAAATATAAAGGAACGCCTATTTCTGGACAGGAGCAGTTGGGAACAAAGAGTGTGTTGTGGAGTGAAGTGTTTATTTGAGGGTCCAAACTTCCCTCCTTAGGTGGTCATTACTTCTTACATTCGTGAATATCATAAAAAGCAATGATTTAAAAGCCCAGACGCATATTATTACAGCAATTCATTTGTTGAGGTGATAGGAAATGAGAAGGAACTTGCTGCACCACTAAATCTATGCCTGAGCACTGCTGAAATCAAACAAAAAGAATTCACGGTGGCTAGATAGGGCTATTTTCTACTGACTCTCTCTGGGGACTCAAACAGAATTCATTTGTTTGTTTGTTTCTTATTTTCACTTGTATAGGTAATCTGTCCCCGCCCCTTCAGCTTGTAGTTTGTCTGTGTCCTTGGATCTCAAGTGAGTCTCCAGTAAGGGAGCACGTAGGAGGTCCTGAGTTTTCATCAGTTCTTCTAACACTGGGTCTTTTGATTGGAGCACTCAAAGCCTGTACTTTTATTCTGATATTTGAGAGCTGTGCTCTTACTGCGCTTTGAAATTCTTTTTGTTCTCATTAATATACAATCACATGCAGAACATTATGTTTTCCAGTCTACACCCCTCAACAGGACCCCGGCTAAAGCCAGTTACCGTCACTGTCCGTCAGCGTGTACTAAGATGCTGTAGAATCACTACATGTCTTCTCTGTGTTATGCAGCCGTACAAATGACCCCCAAGTTACACACTATACATGCTAATCCTAATGCCCCCATTCTTTTTCCCCGCCCTCATTACTCCCTTCCCACAAACCCTACCCAGTCAGTTTCTCTTTGGTAACTGTTAGTCCACTCTTGGGTTCTGTGAGTCTGCTGCTGTCTTTTCCTTCAGTTTTTCTTTGTTATCTTACTCCACACATGAGTGAAATCATATGGTACATGTATTTCTCCTCCTTGAGTATTTGACTGAGCAAAATACCCTATAGCTCCATCCACTTTATTGCAAATGATAGGATTTGTTTTTTTCTTATGGCTGCCTACTGCACTTTTTAAACTGGATTTCATTCTTCTTTTTTGTTTCTAGTTTCGCTTTGTGATTTCACCATTGCTCTCCAGGATATGAGCAGTAGCTTTGTGTTAATCGATATGTACCTATATTTATCTATCTGTCTGTCTATTTATCAATCAATCAATCAATCAATCAATCATCTTTTTGTCTGCCCATCTGCCCTTGTGTACAGAACAGTTAACCATATGTCCTATATCACTTTCCTACACTATGCTTCCAAAAATCCTGCAAAGTATCTAGGCTGTAGAGAGAGCACTGGGTTCACCGAGACACTTGCAGGTCGAGTCGGCCGCGTGTACCTGCAAAACCAGGAAATTTTTGTGCCGGGACTTGAACCCGTGTCTCTATCCTCTGTCCTCTTTCATCTCCTTCTAACTTACTGTCTGTATTTAGCCACATTCTTTGACTAAGTGCTCCCTGAAGACCACAAGTATCATTCCTCTGGGCCTGTTGTCACGAGAAAAGTAAACTTGTTCTTTGCTCACCACCATGTTTGAAGGACATCAGCGTGATCACCGCCGATAGGACGGAGGGTCAAATAAAAAGGAACACCAATTTCTAGATAGGTGAAGTTGGGAGCTAAGAGTGTATTGTGGGGTGACGTGTTTATTTGAGTGTCCAAACTTCCCTCTTTAGGTAGTTATTAGATCTTCACATTCGTGAACATCATAAAACCCACTGATTTCAAAGGCCCAGATGCTTATTATTACAGCAACTCAGTTGTTGAGGTGAGAGAAAATGAGAAGTATGTTGCTGCACCACTAAATCAATGGCTGGGAACGGCGGAAACTAAACATAAAGAATTCAAGGATTCCACATAGGGCTATTTTCTTCTGACTGTATCAGGGGACTCAAACAGAATTCATTTGTTTGATTGTTTGTTTTTCAGTTTCACTCGTGTAGCGTATTTGTCCACACACCTTCAGCTTGTAGTTTGTCTGTGTCCTTGGATCTCAAGTGAGTCTCCTGTAAGTAAGCACGTAGGTGACTTGAGTTATCATCCCTTCTTTTAACCCTGTGTCTTTTGTTTGCTGCACTCAGTGCCTGACCTTTTTTCTGATGATTCGGAGCTGTGCACTTTTTGCACTTAAAGAATTTTTTTTATCATTAAGCTTAAATCACTTGAAGAACATTATGTTTACTATGCTCCCCCCTTCACCATGTACAGCTGAAAAACCTCTTCAGTCGCTGTCGATCTGCGTAGTTGGATGCTGTAGACCCCTTCACCATGTCCCTCCCAACAGACCCCGTTACAGTCGCTGTCCATCAGTGAGTAGTAAGATACTATATGATCTCTACTAGCCTTCTCTGTGATGTACAGCACTCCCCTTGCCCCCTCGACCCCAAGCATTATACATGCTAAAACTAATGCCCCCATTCTTTCTCCTCACACTTATCCCTCCCTTCAGACCCACCCTGCCCAGTCCTTTTCCCTTTGGTAACTTTTAGTCAACTCTCGGGTTCTGTGAGACTGCTGCTGTTTTTTTCCTTCAGTTTTTCTTGGTTGTTATACTCCACACATGAGTGAAAACACATTTTACTTGTCTTTCTACGCCTGGCCTATTTCTCTGAACATACTACCGTCTAGCTCCATCCAGGTCATTGCAAATGGTAGGATTTGTTTTCTTCTTAAGGCTGCTTACTGCACTTTTTAAACTGGATTTCATTCTTCCTTTTTGTTTGTAGTTTAGCTCTGTTATTCACCATTCAACGCCTCGTTATGAACAATAGCTTTGTGTCAATCGATATGTATCTTTATCTATCTACCTAATGGTCTGTCTGTCTATCTATGTATCTATGTATGTATGTATGTATCTATGTATCTATCTTTCTATCTATCTATCTTCCTATTATCTATCTATGATGTCTATCATCTATCAATCTATGTACCTATCTATCTATCTTTCATCTGTCATCTGTGTACCTATCTATCTATGAATCAATCATCTTTTTGTCTGCCCATCTATCCTTCTGTACAGATCAGTTAACAACATAGCCTATGTCTCTTCCCTACATTATGCTTCCAGAAATCTTGCAAGGTAACTAAGCCATAAGGAGAGCACTGTGTTCACCGACACACTTTCATGTAGAGTCAGCCGCGTGTGCTTACAAAACCAGTAAATGGAGGTGAAAGGACTTGAACCTGTATCTCTGTCCTCTGTCCTCTTATACTTCCTGCTCGCTTGGTGACTTTATTTAGCCACATTCAGTGAGTAAGTTATCCCTGAAGACCACAAGTATCCTTCGTCTGCTCCGGTTGTCGAAAGAAAAGTGTACTTGATTCTTTGCACACCACCATGTTTGAAGGACATCGGCGTGATCACTGCTGATAGGTGCAGGGAAAAATATAAAGGAACACCTATTTCTGGACAGGTGCAGTTGGGAACAAAGAGTGTGTTGTGGAGTGAAGTGTTTATTTGAGGGTCCAAACTTCCCTCCTTAGGTGGTCATTACTTCTTACATTCGTGAACATCATAAAAAGCAATGATTTTAAAAGCCCAGACGATTATTATTACAGCAATTCATTTGTTGAGGTGATAGGAAATGAGAAGGAACTTGTTGCACCACTAAATCTATGCCTGAGCACTGCTGAAATCAAACAAAAAGAATTCACGGTGGCTAGATAGGGCTATTTTCTACTGACTCTCTCTGGGGACTCAAACAGAATTCATTTGTTTGTTTGTTTCTTATTTTCACTTGTATAGGTAATCTGTCCCCGCCCCTTCAGCTTGTAGTTTGTCTGTGTCCTTGGATCTCAAGTGAGTCTCCAGAAAGGGAGCACGTAGGTGGTCTTGAGTTTTCATCAGTTCTTCTAACCCTGTGTCTTTTGCTTGGAGCACTCAAAGGCTGTACTTTTATTCTGATATTTGAGAGCTGTGCTCTTACTGCGCTTTGAAATTCTTTTTGTTCTCATTAATGTACAATCACATGCAGAACATTATGTTTTCCAGTCTACACCCCTCACCAAGACCCCAGCTAAAGCCAGTTACCGTCGCTGTCCGTCAGCGTGTACTAAGATGCTGTAGAATCACTACATGTCTTCTCTGTGTTATGCAGCCGTACAAATGACCCCCCAAGTTACACACTATACATGCTAATCCTAATGCCCCCATTCTTTTTCCCCGCCCTCATTACTCCCTTCCCACAAACCCTACCCAGTCATTTCTCTTTGGTAACTGTTAGTCCACTCTCGGGATCTGTGAGTCTGCTGCTGTCTTTTCCTTCAGTTTTTCTTTGTTATCATACTCCACACATGAGTGAAATCATTTGGTACATGTATTTCTCCTCCTGGAATATTTGACTGTGCAAAATACCCTATAGCTCCATCCACGTTATTGCAAATGATAGGATTTGTTTTTTTCTTATGGCTGCCTACTGCACTTTTTAAACTGGATTTCATTCTTCTTTTTTGTTTCTAGTTTCGCTTTGTGATTTCACCATTGCTCTCCAGGATATGAGCAGTAGCTTTGTGTTAATCGATATGTACCTATATTTATCAATCTGTCTGTCTATTTATCAATCAATCAATCAATCAATCAAACAATCAATCATCTTTTTGTCTGCCCATCTGTCCTTGTGTACAGAACAGTTAACCATATGTCCTATATCACTTTCCTACACTATGCTTCCAAAAATCCTGCAAAGTATCTAGGCTGTAGAGAGAGCACTGGGTTCACCGAGACACTTGCAGGTCGAGTCGGCCGCGTGTACCTACAAAACCAGGAAATTTTTGTGCCGGGACTTGAACCCGTGTCTCTATCCTCTGTCCTCTTTCATCTCCTTCTAACTTACTGTCTGTATTTAGCCACATTCTTTGACTAAGTGCTCCCTGAAGACCACAAGTATCATTCCTCTGGGCCTGTTGTCACGAGAAAAGTAAACTTGTTCTTTGCTCACCACCATGTTTGAAGGACATCAGCGTGATCACCGCCGATAGGACGGAGGGTCAAATAAAAAGGAACACCAATTTCTAGATAGGTGAAGTTGGGAGCTAAGAGTGTATTGTGGGGTGACGTGTTTATTTGAGTGTCCAAACTTCCCTCTTTAGGTAGTTATTAGATCTTCACATTCGTGAACATCATAAAACCCATTGATTTCAAAGGCCCAGATGCTTATTATTACAGCAACTCAGTTGTTGAGGTGAGAGAAAATGAGAAGTATGTTGCTGCACCACTAAATCAATGGCTGGAACGGCTGAAACTAAACATAAAGAATTCACGGAGGCCAGATAGGGCTATTTTCTTCTGACTGTATCAGGGGACTCAAACAGAATTCATTTGTTGATTGTTTGTTTTTCAGTTTCACTCGTGTAGCGTATTTGTCCACACACCTTCAGCTTGTAGTTTGTCTGTGTCCTTGGATCTCAAGTGAGTCTCCTGTAAGTAAGCACGTAGGTGTCTTGAGTTTTCATCCCTTCTTTTAACCCTGTGTCTTTTGTTTGCTGCACTCAGTGCCTGACCTTTTATTCAGATGATTCGGAGCTGTGCACTTATTGCACTTAAATAATTTTTTTTATCATTAAGCTTAAATCACTTGAAGAACATTATGTTTACTATGCTCCCCCCTTCACCAAGTACCCCTGAAAAACCTCTTCAGTCGCTGTCGATCTGCGTAGTTGGATGCTCTAGACCCCTTCACCATGTCCCTCCCAACAGACCCCGTTACAGTTGCTGTCCATCAGTGAGTAGTAAGATGCTATATGATCTCTACTAGCCTTCTCTGTGTTGTACAGCACTCCCCATGCCTCCTCGACCCCAAGCATTATACGTGCTAAAACTAATGCCCCCATTCTTTCTCGTCACACTTATCCTTCCCTTCAGACCCACCCTGCCCAGTCCTTTTCCCTTTGGTCACTTTTAGTCAACTCTCGGGTTCTGTGAGTCTGCTGCTGTTTTTTCCCTTCAGTTTTTCTTTGTTGTTATACTCCACACATGAGTGAAAACACTTGGTACTTGTCTTTCTCCGCCTGGCCTATTTCTCTGAACATACTAAAGTCTAGCTCCATCCAGGTCATTGCAAATGGTAGGATTCGTTTTCTTCTTAAGGCTGCTTACTGCACTTTTTAAACTGGATTTCATTCTTCCTTTTTGTTTGTAGTTTAGCTCTGTTATTCACCATTCAACGCCTCGTTATGAACAATAGCTTTGTGTCAATCGATATGTATCTGTATCTATCTATCTAATGGTCTGTCTGTATATCTATGTATCTATTTACGTAAGTATGTATGTATCTATGTATCTATCTATCCATCTATCTTCCTATTATCTATCGATGATGTCTACTATCAATCTATGTACCTATCTATCTATCTTTCATCTGTCATCTGTGTACCTATCTATCTATGAATCAATCATCTTTTTGTCTGCCCATCTATCCTTCTGTACAGAACTGTTAACAACATATTCTATGTCTCTTCCCTACATTATGCTTCCAGAAATCTTGCAAGGTAACTAAGCCATAAGGAGAGCACTGTGTTCACCGACACACTTTCATGTAGAGTCAGCCGCGTGTGCTTACAAAACCAGTAAATGGAGGTGAAAGGACTTGAACCTGTATCTCTGTCCTCTGTCCTCTTATACTTCCTGCTCGCTTGGTGACTTTATTTAGCCACATTCAGTGAGTAAGTGATCCCTGAAGACCACAAGTATACTTCGTCTGCTCCGGTTGTCGAAAGAAAAGTGTACTTGATTCTTTGCACACCACCATGTTTGAAGGACATCGGCGTGATCACTGCTGATAGGTGCAGGGACAAATATAAAGGAACACCTATTTCTGGACAGGAGCAGTTGGGAACAAAGAGTGTGTTGTGGAGTGAAGTGTTTATTTGAGGGTCCAAACTTCCCTCCTTAGGTGGTCATTACTTCTTACTTTCGTGAACATCATAAAAAGCAATGATTTTAAAAGCCCAGACGCATATTATTACAGCAATTCATTTGTTGAGGTGAGAGGAAATGAGAAGGAACTTGCTGCACCACTAAATCTATGCCGGAGCACTGCTGAAATCAAACAAAAAGAATTCACGGTGGCTAGATAGGGCTATTTTCTACTGACTCTCTCTGGGGACTCAAACAGAATTCATTTGTTTGTTTGTTTCTTATTTTCACTTGTATAGGTAATCTGTCCCCGCCCCTTCAGCTTGTAGTTTGTCTGTGTCCTTGGATCTCAAGTGAGTCTCCAGTAAGGGAGCACGTAGGAGGTCTTGAGTTTTCATCAGTTCTTCTAACACTGGGCCTTTGATTGGAGCACTCAAAGCCTGTACTTTTATTGTGATATTTGAGAGCTGTGCTCTTACTGCACTTTGAAATTCTTTTTGTTCTCATTAATATACAATCACATGCAGAACATTATGTTTTCCCGTCTACACCCCTCACCAAGACCCCGGCTATAGCCAGTTACCGTCGCTGTCCGCCAGCGTGTACTAAGATGCTGTAGAATCACTACATGTCTTCTCTGTGTTATGCAGCCGTACAAATGACCCCCCAAGTTACACACTATACATGCTAATCCTAATGCCCCCATTCTTTTTCCCCGCCCTTATTACTCCCTTCCCACAAACCCTCCCCAGTCCCTATCTCCTTGGTAACTGTTAGTCCACTCTCGGGTTCTGTGAGTCTGCTGTTGTCTTTTCCTTCAGTTTTTCTTTGTTATCATACTCCACACAAGAGTGAAATCATTTGGTACATGTATTTCTCCTCCTTGAATATTTGACTGAGCAAAATACCCTATAGCTCCATCCACGTTATTGCAAATGATAGGATTTGTTTTCTTCTTATGGCTGCCTACTGCACTTTTTAAACTGGATTTCATTCTTATATTTTTTGTTCGTAGTTTCGCTATGTGCTTTCACCATTGCTCTCCTGGTTATGAGCAGTAGCTTTTTGTTAATCGATATGTACCTATATCTATCTATCTGTCTGTCTATTTTTCAATCAATCAGTCAATCAATCAATCATCTTTTTGTCTGCCCTTCTGTCCCTGTGTACAGAACAGTTAACCATATATCCTCTATCACTTTCCTACACTATGCTTCCAAAAATCCTACAAAGTATCTAGGCTGTAGAGAGAGCACTGGGTTCAGCGAGACACTTGCAGGTCGAGTCGGCCGTGTGTACCTTCAAAATCAGAAAATTGTTGTGCCGGGACTTGAACCCGTGTCTCTATCCTCTGTCCTCTTTCATCTCCTTCTAACTTACTGTCTGTATTTAGCCACATTCTTTGACTATGTGCTCCCTGAAGACCACAAGTATCATTCCTCTGGGCCTGTTGTCACGAGAAAAGTAAACTTGTTCTTTGCTCACCACCATGTTTGAAGGACATCAGCGTGATCACCGCCGATAGGACGGAGGGTCAAATAAAAAGGAACACCAATTTCTAGATAGGTGAAGTTGGGAGCTAAGAGTGTATTGTGGGGTGACGTGTTTATTTGAGTGTCCAAACTTCCCTCTTTAGGTAGTTATTAGATCTTCACATTCGTGAACATCATAAAACCCACTGATTTCAAAGGACCAGATGCTTATTATTACAGCAACTCAGTTGTTGAGGTGAGAGAAAATGAGAAGTATGTTGCTGAACCACTAAATCAATGGCTGGGAACGGCGGAAACTAAACATAAAGAATTCACGGATTCCACATAGGGCTTTTTTCTTCTGACTGTCCCAGGGGACTCAAACAGAATCCATTTGTTTGATTGTTTGTTTTTCAGTTTCACTCGTGTAGAGTACTTGTCCACACACCTTCGGCTTGTAGTTTGTCTGTCACCTTGGATCTCAAGTGAGTCTCCTGTAAGTAAGCTCGTAGGTGTCTTGAGTTTTCATCCCTTCTTTTAACCCTGTGTCTTTTGTTTGCTGCACTCAGTGCCTGACCTTTTATTCTGATGATTCGGAGCTGTGCACTTATTGCACTTAAAGAATTTTTTCTATCATTAAGCTAAAATCACTTGAAGAACATTATGTTTACTATGCTCCCCCCTTCACCAAGTACCCCTGAAAAACCTCTTCAGTCGCTGTCGTAGTTGGATGCTGTAAACCCCTTCACCATGTCCCTCCCAACAGACCCCGTTACAGTCGCTGTCCATCAGTGAGTAGTAAGATGCTATATGATCTCTACTAGCCTTCTCTGTGTTGTACAGCACTCCCCATGCCCCCTTGACCTCAAGCATTATACATGCTAAAACTAATGCCCCCATTCGTTCTCCTCACACTTATCCCTCCCTTCAGACCCACCCTGCCCAGTTCTTTTCCCTTTGGTCACTTTTAGTCAACTCTCGGGTTCTGTGAGTCTGCTGCTGTTTTTTTCCTTCAGTTTTTCTTTGTTGTTATACTCCACACATGAGTGAAAACACATTTTACTTGTCTTTCTACGCCTGGCCTATTTCTCTGAACATACTAAAGTCTAGCTCCATCCAGGTCATTGCAAATGGTAGGATTTGTTTTCTTCTTAAGGCTGCTTACTGCACTTTTTAAACTGGATTTCATTCTTCCTTTTTGTTTGTAGTTTAGCTCTGTTATTCACCATTCAACGCCTCGTTATGAACAATAGCTTTGTGTCAATCGATATGTATCTGTATCTATCTACCTAATGGTCTGTCTGTCTATCTATGTATCTATGTATGTATGTATTTATGTATGTATGTATCTAAGTATCTATCTATCTATCTACCTATTATCTATCGATGATGTCTATCTTCTATCAATCTATGTACCTATCTATCTATCTTTCATCTGTCATCTGTGTACCTATCTATCTATGAATCAATCATCTTTTTGTCTGCCCATCTATCCTTCTGTACAGAACAGTTAACAACATAGCCTATGTCTCTTCCCTACATTATGCTTCCAGAAATCTTGCAAGGTAACTAAGCCATAAGGAGAGCACTGTGTTCACCGACACACTTTCATGTAGAGTCAGCCGCGTGTGCTTACAAAACCAGTAAATGGAGGTGAAAGGACTTGAACCTGTATCTCTGTCCTCTGTCCTCTTATACTTCCTGCTCGCTTGGTGACTTTATTTAGCCACATTCAGTGAGTAAGTGATCCCTGAAGACCACAAGTATCCTTCGTCTGCTCCGGTTGTCGAAAGAAAAGTGTACTTGATTCTTTGCACACCACCATGTTTGAAGGACATCGGCGTGATCACTGCTGATAGGTGCAGGGACAAATATAAAGGAACACCTATTTCTGGACAGGTTCAGTTGGGATCAAATAGTGAGTTGTGTAGTGAAGTGTTTATTTGAGGGTCCAAACTTCCCTCCTTAGGTGGTCATTACTTCTTACTTTGGTGAACATCATAAAAAGCAATGATTTTAAAAGCCCAGACGATTATTATTACAGCAATTCATTTGTTGAGGTGAGAGGAAATGAGAAGGAACTTGCTGCACCACTAAATCTATGCCTGAGCACTGCTGAAATCAAACAAAAAGAATTCACGGTGGCTAGATAGGGCTATTTTCTACTGACTCTCTCTGGGGACTCAAACAGAATTCATTTGTTTGTTTGTTTCTTATTTTCACTTGTATAGGTAATCTGTCCCCGCCCCTTCAGCTTGTAGTTTGTCTGTGTCCTTGGATCTCAAGTGAGTCTCCAGAAAGGGAGCACGTAGTTGGTCTTGAGTTTTCATCAGTTCTTCTAACCCTGTGTCTTTTGTTTGGAGCACTCAAAGGCTGTACTTTTATTCTGATATTTGAGAGCTGTGCTCTTACTGCGCTTTGAAATTCTTTTTGTTCTCATTAATATACAATCACATGCAGAATATTATGTTTTCCAGTCTACACCCCTCACCAAGACCCCGGCTAAAGCCAGTTACCGTCGCTGTCCGTCAGCGTGTACTAAGATGCTGTAGAATCACTACATGTCTTCTCTGTGTTATGCAGCCGTACAAATGACCCCCCAAGTTACACACTATACATGCTAATCCTAATGCCCCCATTCTTTTTCCCCGCCCTCATTACTCCCTTCCCACAAACCCTACCCAGTCCCTTTCTCTTTGGTAACTGTTAGTCCACTCTCGGGTTCTGTGAGTCTGCTGCTGTCTTTTCCTTCAGTTTTTCTTTGTTATCATACTCCACACATGAGTGAAATCATTTGGTACATGTATTTCTCCTCCTTGAATATTTGACTGTGCAAAATACCCTATAGCTCCATCCACGTTATTGCAAATGATAGAATTTGTTTTTTTCTTATGGCTGCCTACTGCACTTTTTAAACTGTATTTCATTCTTCTTTTTTGTTTCTAGTTTCGCTTTGTGATTTCACCATTGCTCTCCAGGATATGAGCAGTAGCTTTGTGTTAATGTATGTGTACCTATGTCTATCTATCTGTCTGTCTATTTATCAATCAATCAATCAATCAATCATCTTTTTGTCTGCCCATCTGTCCTTGTGTACAGAACAGTTAACCATATGTCCTATATCACTTTCCTACACAATGCTTCCAAAAATCCTGCAAAGTATGTAGGCTGTAGAGAGAGCACTGGGTTCACCGAGACACTTGCAGGTCGAGTCGGCCGCGTGTACCTACAAAACCAGGAAATTTTTGTGCCGGGAATGAACCCGTGTCTGTATCCTCTGTCCTCTTTCATCTCCTTCTAACTTACTGTCTCTATTTAGCCGCATTCTTTGACTAAGTACTCCCTGAAGACCACAAGTATCATTCCTCTGGGCCTGTTGTCATGAGAAAAGTAAACTTGTTCTTTACTCACCACCATGTTTGAAGGACATCAGCGTGATCACCGCCGATAGGACGGAGGGTCAAATAAAAAGGAACACCAATTTCTAGACAGGAGCAGTTGGGAGCTAAGAGTGTATTTTGGAGTGACATGTTTACTTGAGTGTCCAAACTTCCCTCTTTAGGTGGTTATTACTTCACATTCGTGAAGATCATAAAACCCACAGATTTCAAAGGCCCAGATTCTTATTATTTCAGCAACTCAGTTGTTGAGGTGAGAGAAAATGAGAAGGACGTTGCTCCACCACTAAATCTATGGCTGGGCCTTGCTGAAAACAAACAAAAAGAATTCACGGTGGCCAGATAGTGCTATTTTCTACTGACTGTCTCTGGGGGCTCAAACAGAATCCATTTGTTTGATTGTTTGTTTTTCAATTTCACTCGTGTTGGGTACTTGTCCCCACACCTTCAGCTTGTAGTTTGTCTGTGTCCTTTTATCTCAAGTGAGTCTCCTGTAAGTAAGCACGTAGGTGTCTTGAGTTTTCATCCCTTCTTTTAACCCTGTGTCTTTTGTTTGCTGCACTCAGTGCCTGACCTTTTATTCTGATGATTCAGTGCTGTGCCCTTATTGCACTTAAAAAATTTTTTTTGTTATCATTAATCTACAATCACGTGAAGAACATTATGTTTGCTATGCTCCCCCTTATCCAAGTCCACCAGCAAAAACCTCTTAAAGTCGCTGTCCATCAGCATAGTTGGATGCTTTAAACCCCTTCAGCATGTACCCCTTCAAAGACACCGATACAGTCGCTGTCAATCATGGAGTTGTAAGATGCTATATAACCTCTACTAGTCTTCTCTGTGTTGTACAGCACTCCCCATGTCCCGCGCGACCCCACGCAATATACATTTTAATCCTAATGCCCCCAGTCTTTCTCCCCACACTTATCTCTCACTTCAGAACCACCCTGTGCAGTCCTTTTCACTTTGGCAACTTTTAGTCAACTCTCGTGTTCTGTGAGTATCCTGCTGTTTTTTTCCTTCAGTTTCTCTTTGTTGTTATACTCCACACATGAGTGATATCATTTGATATTGTCTTTCTCCGCCTGACCTATTTTTCTGAACATACTACTGTCTAGCTCCATCCACGTCATTGCAAATGGTAGGATTTGTTTTCTTCTTGTGGATGCTTACTGCACTTTGTAAACTGGCTTTCATTCTTCCTTTTTGTTTGTAGTTTAGCTATGTGATTTCACCATTAATCTCCTGGTTATGAGCAACAGCTTTGTGTCAATCGATATGTATCTGTCTCTATCTATCGCTCTGTCTGTCTGTATATCTTTCTATCTTTCTATATATGCTTCTTTCTATCTCTCTTTCCTCTCTATTTACCTATCCATTTATCTAGCTTCCTGTCTTCTATCATGTGTATAATCTATCGATCATCTGTCATCTATCTATCTGTCTATCTATGAAACAAACTTCTTTCTGTCTGTCCACCTATCCTTATGTACAGAACAGTTAACTACATCACCTATGTCACTTCCCTACATTATGCTTTCAAAATCATTGCAAGGTCACTAGGCCGTAGGGAGAGCACTGGGCTCACTGAGACAATTGCAGATCGAATCAGCCGCATGTGCTTACAAAAGCAGTAAATGGTGGTGCAAGGACTTGAACCCGTATCTCTGTCCTCTGTCCTCTTAAACCTCCTTCTCGCTTGCTAACTGTATTTAGCCACATTCATTGACTAAGTCCTCACTGAAGACCCCAATTATACTTCCTCTGGGCCAGTTGTAGACAGAAATGTATACTTGGTGCTTTACTCACCACCATGTTTGAGGGACATTGGCATGTTCACCACTGATAGGAGGAGGGGCAAATAAAAAGGAACACCTATTTCTAGGCAGGAGCATTTGGGAGCAAAGTGTGTGTTGTGGAGAGACGTGTTTGGTTGAGTGACCAAATTTCCCTCTTTATGTGGTTATTACTTCTTTACAATCGTGGATATCATAAAACCCAGTGATTTCAAAAGCCCAGACGCATATTATTACAGCAATTCATTTGTTGATGTGAGAAAAATGAGAAGGACATTGCAGTACCACTAAATCTGTACCTGGGCACTGCTGATACCAAACAAAAGGAATTCACGGTGGCTAGGTAGGACTATTTTCTAGTGACTGTCTCTGGGGACTCAAACAGAATCCATTTGTTTCTTTGTTTCAAAGATTCACTTGTATAGGGTACCTGTCCCCGCCCCTTCAGCTTGTAGTTTGTCTGTGTCCTTGGATCACAAGTGAGTCTCCAGTAAGGGAGCACTTAGGTGATCTTGAGTTTTCATCAGTTCTTCTAACCCTGTGTCTTTTGATTGGAGCAGTGAAAGCCTGTACTTTTATTCTGATATTTGATAGCTAGGCTCTTACTGCACTTTGAAAAATTTTTGTTCTCATTAATATACAATCACATGCAGAACAATATGTTAACTAGTCTATCCCCTTCACCAAGTCCTCGCCAAATCCCAGTTTCAGTCGCTGTCCGTCAGCGTGTCGTAAGATGCTCTAGAATCACTACTTGTCTTCTATGTATTGTATAGCCCTCCCAATGACCCTTCACCCTACACATTATTCATGCTAATCCTAATGCCCCCATCCTTTTTCCCTGCCCTTATCAATCCCTTCCCACAAACACTAACCAGTCCCTTTCTCTTTGGTAACTCTTAGTCCACTCTTGGGTACTGTGTATATGCTGCTGTTTCTTCCTTCAGTTTTTCTTTGTTATCGTACTCCCTACATGAGTTAAATCATTTGGTACATGTATTTCCCCGACTGGCCTATTTGACTGAGCATAATACCCTCTAGCTCCATCCAAGTTATTGCCAATGATAGGATTTGTTTTCTTCTTATGGCTGCTTAATGCACTTTTTAAACTGGATTTTATTCTTCTTTTTCGTTTGTAGTTTGCTATGTGCTTCAACCATTGCTCTCATGGTTATGAGCAATAGCTTTGTGTTAATCGATATGAACCTATATCTATCTGTCTGTGTATCAACCAATCAATCTATCAATCAATCATCTTTCTGTCTGCCCATCTGTCCTTGTGTACAGAACAGGTAACCACATATCCTATGTCACTTTCCTACATTATGCTTCCAAAAATCCTGCAAGGTAACTACGCTGTAGGGAGAGCACTGGGTTCACCGAGACACTTGCAGGTCGTGTCGGCCGAGTGTACCTACAAAACCAGGAAATGGTTGTGCAGGGACTTGAACCCGTGTCTCTATCCTCTGTCCTCTTTCATCTCCTTCTCACTTCCTGTCTGTATTTAGCCACATTCATTCACTAAGTGCTCCCTGAAGACAAGTATCCTTCCTCTGGGCATGTGGTCGACAGAAACGTAAAATTGTTGCTTTGCTCACCACCATGTTTGAAGGACATCTATGTGAACACCACTGATAGGATGGAGGGTCAAATAAAAAGGAACACCAATTTCTAGACAGGAGCAGTTGGGAGCTAAGAGTGTATTGTGGAGTGACATGTTTATTTGAGTGTCCAAACTTCCCTCTTTAGGTGGTTATTACTACACATTCGTGAAGATCATAAAACCCACAGATTTCAAAGGCCCAGATTCTTATTATTTCAGCAACTCAGTTGTTGAAGTGAGAGAAAATGAGAAGGACGTTGTTCCAATACTAAATCTATGGCTGGGAATTGCTGAAAACAAACAAAAAGAATTCACGGTGGCCAGATAGTGCTATTTTCTACTGACTGTCTCTGGGGGCTCAAAGAGAATCCATTTGTTTGATTGTTTGTTTTTCAGTTTCACTCGTGTAAGGTACTTGTCCCCACACCTTCAGCTGGTAGTTTGTCTGTGTCCGTGGATCTCAAGTGAGTCTCCTGTAAGGAAGCACGTAGGTTTCTTGAGTTTTCATCCGTTCTTTTAACCCTATGTCTTTTGTTTGCAGCACTCAGAGCCTGACCTTTTATTCTGATGATTCAGTGCTGTGCCGTTATTGCACTTAAAAAATTTTTTTTGTTTTCATTAATCTAAAATCACGTGAAGAACATTATGTTTACTATGCTCCCCCTTATCTAAGTCCACCAGCAAAAACCTCTTAAAGTCGCTGTCTATCAGCATAGTTGGATGCTTATACCCCTTCAGCATGTACCCCTTCAAAGACACCAATACAGTCGCTGTCAATCATGGTGTAGTAAGATGCTGTATAACCTCTACTAGTCTTCTCTGTGTTGTACAGCACTCCAAATGTCCCGCGTGACCCCACGCAATATACATGGTAATCCTAATGCCCCCAATCTTTCTCCCCACACTTATCCCTCCCTTCAGAACCACCCTGTGCAGTCCTTTTCCCTTTTTCAACTTTTAGTCAACTCTCGGGTTCTGTGAGTATCCTGCTGTTTTTTTCCTTCAGTTTTTCTTTGCTGTTATACTCCACACATGAGTGATATCATTTGATATTGTCTTTCTCCGCCTGTCCTATTTTTCTGAACATACTACTGTCTAGCTCCATCCACGTCATTGCAAATGGTAGGATTTGTTTTCTTCTTATGGCTGCTTACTGCACTTTGTAAACTGGATTTCATTCTTCCTTTTTGTTTGTAGTTTAGCTATGTGATTTCACCATTCATCTCCTGGTTATGAGCAACAGCTTTGTGTCAATCGATATATATCTGTATCTATCTATCGCTCTGTCTGTCTGTATATCTATCTATCTTACTATATATCCTTCTTTCCATCTCTCTATCCTCTCTATTTATATATTAATCTCTCTAGCTTCCTGTCTTCTATCTATCATGTGTATCATCTATCTATCATCTGTCATCTATCTATCTGTCTATCTATGAAACAAACTTCTTTCTGTCTGTCCATCTATCCTTATGTACAGAACAGTTAACTACATCACCTATGTCACATCCCTACATTATTCTTTCAAAAACTTTGCAAGGTCACTAGGCCGTAGGGAGAGCACTGGGCTCACTGAGACAATTGCAGGTTGAAACAGCCGCGTGTGCTTACAAAAAAAGTAAATGGTGGTGCAGGGACTTGAACCCGTATCTCTGTCCTCTGTCCTCTTAAACCTCCTTCTCGCTTGCTAACTGTATTTAGCCACATTCATTGACTAAGTCCTCACTGAAGACCCCAATTATACTTCCTCTGGGCCAGTTGTAGACAGAAATGTATACTTGGTGCTTTACTCACCACCATGTTTGAGGGACATTGGCATGTTCACCACTGATAGGAGGAGGGGCAAATAAAAAGGAACACCTATTTCTAGGCAGGAGCATTTGGGAGCAAAGTGTGTGTTGTGGAGAGACGTGTTTGGTTGAGTGACCAAACTTCCCTCTTTACGTGGTTATTACTTCTTTACAATCGTGGATATCATAAAACCCAGTGATTTCAAAAGCCCAGACGCATATTATTACAGCAATTCATTTGTTGATGTGAGAAAAATGAGAAGGACATTGCAGTACCACTAAATCTATACCTGGGCACTGCTGATACCAAACAAAAGGAATTCACGGTGGCTAGGTAGGACTATTTTCTAGTGACTGTCTCTGGGAACTCAAACAGAATCCATTTGTTTCCTTGTTTCAAAGATTCACTTTTATAGGATACCTGCCCCGCCCCTTCAGCTTGTAGTTTTCTGTGTCCTTGGATCACAAGTGAGTCTCTAGTAAGGGAGCACTTAGGTGATCTTGAGTTTTCATCAGTTCTTCTAACCCTGTGTCTTTTGATTGGAGCAGTGAAAGCCTGTACTTTTATTCTGATATTTGATAGCTAGTCTCTTACAGCACTTTGAATATTTTTTGTTCTCATTAATATACAATCACATGCAGAACAATATGTTTACTAGTCTATCCCCTTCACCAAGTCCTCGCCCAATCCCAGTTTCAGTCGCTGTCCGTCAGCGTGTCGTAAGATGCTCTAGAATCACTACTTGTCTTCTCTGTGTTGTATAGCCCTCCCAATGACCCTACACCCTACACATTATTCATGCTAATCCTAATGCCCCCATTCTTTTTCCCCGCCCTTATCAGTCCCTTCCCACAAACGCTACCCAGTCCCTTTCTCTTTGGTAACTCTTAGTCCACTCTCGGGTACTGTGTATATGCTGCTGTTTCTTCCTTCAGTTTTTCTTTGTTATCGTACTCCACACATGAGTTAAATCATTTGGTACATGTATTTCTCCGACTGGCCTATTTGACTGAGCATAATACCCTCTAGCTCCATCCAAGTTATTGCCAATGATTGGATTTGTTTCCTTTTTTTTTTTTTTTTTTAGATAATTATTTTTTATTGAAGTGTAGTTGACACACAGTATTACATTACATTAGTTTCAGGTGTACAACACAGTGATTCAACATTTATATACATGATAATTCTAGGTACCAGCTATCAGCATACCAAGTTGTTACAATATTTTTACTATATTCCTTATGCTATACATTACATCCCGGTTACTTATTTATTTTACATTTGGAAGTGTGTACTTTTTTTTGGTTGTTGTTGTTAGGGCATCTCTCATATTTATTGATCAAATGGTTGTTAACAACAATAAAATTCTGTATAGGGGAGTCAATGCTCAATGCACAATCATTAATCCACCCCAAGCCTAATTTTCGTCAGTCTCCAATCTTCTGAAGCATAACGAACAAGTTCTTACTTGGAGAACAAATTCTTACATAGTGAATAAGTTACATGGTGAACAGTACAAGGGCAGTCATCACAGAAACTTTTGGTTTTGCTCATGCATTATGAACTATAAACAGTCAGTTCAAATATGAATACACATTTGATTTTTATACTTGATTTATATGTGGATACCACATTTATCTCTTTATTATTTTTAATAAAATGCTGAAGTGGTAGGTAGATACAACTTAAAGTTAGAAAACATAGTTTAGTGTTGTAAGAGAGCAAATGTAGATGATCAGGTGTGTGCCTGTAGACTATGTGTTAATCCAAGCTAGACAAGGGCAATAAAACATCCACATATGCAGAAGATTTCTCTCAGAACAGGGAGGGTGAGGTTCTAAGCCTCACCTCTGTTGATCCACAATTTCTCACCTGATGACCCCCCTGCGACTGTGCCTGTCTTAGGATGTTCCTCCCTTGAGGAATCTTACCCGTCTCTGGCTAACCAGTCATCTTCCGGGGCCACACAGGGAAATGTTAAGTTGGTAAGTGAGATAGAAGCCTTATTGTTTGAAATGGTTAGCTTTTTATTTCTTTGCATATTTATGCCCTGTGGCTTCTATGCCCAGCATTTGTCTTGAGGTATCTTTACCACTTGGAGGAGTTATGATACTCGGTAAATTTGATATGAGGCACAAATTCTATTTAAGAATTCGTTGTAATTAGGAAGGAAGAAGAAAAGCTATAGAAGTAGCAGGCGGGAGAAAACATGGGAAGATTGATTATTTCTTTGACATATCTTCTTGTAGAGTAACTTCAGCATGTATAGATTTTAAGCTACTACTTAAATTGCGCACACACATTAACATAATAGGAGTATAGTTACATAACCAAAGCATACCTGTAATTACCAGCCATCTCCAGTGAAACCAAGAAAACCAGTTAGGCACCCTAGGCATTTGTGAAAACTTATCAATGATATGATGGTTATTATCTAACTGAATTTGAATAGTTTGAGAAAAATCAGACAAATTAAAACAACCCATTCCTGGGCACTGTTCACATCCCATATGTTCTTTTAACAGTAAATAGTCTGTAGTTGTAAGATTTTGGAGCGCTACAATTTGCACTTCTCCTAATTCTTGGTTGAGTTCCAACAGTATAGATCCAGTCAAATTTGTTGTTTTACTGTATGCACAGGCCAGCTTAGATATCTCCTTCATTCCCATGGCAAGTCCAGGAACTGGTGGGATGAGTGCATCTACACCTGTGACAGTGCGTGGATCTTTGTTGGGGTTTTTTGATCATCTTCTGGCATGAGTCTTCCCGAGAGTGTTGATGTTGGAAGTTCTCTTTCATATCGTATCTTAGTTCATTTTCGGGGTAGCCAAATTAGGCTTTGATCCTCTGTATAAACACAAACAGACCCTTTGCCTACACTTTTATATGTCCTTTATATCATTGTGTAGAACTCATTAGAGGTCTCACATAGGAACTGCATTTTTTTAAATCATTAATCTACACTTACATGACGAATACTTTGTTTACTAGGCTCTCCCCTATACCAGGTCCCCCCTATATACTCCTTTACAGTCACTGTCCATCAGCGTAGCAACCTGTTGTAAAATCACTACTTCTCTTCTCTGTGTTGTACAGCCCTCCCCTTTCTCCCACCCCGCTATGGATGCTAATCTTAATACCCCCCTACTTCTCCCCCCCTTATCCCTCCCTACCCACCCATCCTCCCCAGTCCCTTTCCCTTTGGTACCTGTTAGTCCATTCTTGAGTTCTGTGATTCTGCTGCTGTTTTGTTCCTTCAGTTTTTCCTTTGTTCTTATATTCCACAGATGAGTGAAATCATTTGGTATTTCTCTTTCTCTGCTTGGCTTGTTTCACTGAGCAAAATACCCTCCAGCTCCATCCATGTTGCTGCAAATGGTTGGATTTGCCCTTTTCTTATGGCTGAGTAGTATTCCATTGTGTATATGTACCACATCTTCTTTATCCATTCATCTATCGATGGACATTTAGGTTGCTTCCAATTCTTGGCTATTGTAAATAGTGCTGCGATAAACATAGGGGTGCACTGATCTTTCTCATACTTGATTGCTGCATTCTTAGGGTAAATTCCTAGGAGTGCAATTCCTGGGTCAAATGGTAAGTCTGTTTTAAGCATTTTGATGTACCTCCATACTGCTTTCCCAATGGTTGAACAAGTTTACATTCCCACCAGCAGTGTAGGAGGGTTCCCCTTTCTCCACAGCCTCGCCAACATTTGTTGTTGTTTGTCTTTTGGATGGCAGCCATCCTTACTGGTGTGAGGTGATACCTCATTGTAGTTTTAATTTGCATTTCTCTGATAATTAGCGATGTGGAGCATCTTTTCATGTGTCTGTTGGCCATCTGTATTTCTTTTTTGGAGAACCGTCTGTTCAGTTCCTTTGCCCATTTTTTAATTGGGTTATTTGTTTTTTGTTTGTTGAGGCGTGTGAGCTCCTTATATATTCTGGACGTCAACCCTTTATCGGATGTGTCATTTTCAAAGATATTCTCCCATACTGAAGGGTTCCTTTTTGTTCTATTGATGGTGTCTTTTGCTGTACAGAAGCTTTTCAGCTTAATATAGTCCCACTTGTTCATTTTTGCTGTTGCTTTCCTTGCCCGGGGAGATATGTTCAAGAAGAGGTCACTCATGTTTATGTCTAAGAGGTTTGTGCCTATGTTTTCTTCCAAGAGTTTAATGGTTTCATGACTTACATTCAGGTCTTTGATACATTATGAGTTTACATTTGTGTATGGGGTTAGACGATGGTCCAGTTTCATTCTCCTACATGTAGCTGTCCAGTTTTGCCAGCACCATCTGTTGAAGAGACTGTCATTCCGCCATTGTATGTCCATGGCTCCTTTATCAAATATTAATTGACCATTTATGTCTGAGTTAATGTATGGATTGTCTAGTCTGTTCCATTGGTCTGTGGCTCTGTTCTTGTGCCAGTACCAAATTGTCTTGATTACTATGGCTTTATAATAGAGCTTGAAGTTGGGGAGTGAGATCCCCCCTACTTTATTCTTCTTTCTCAAGATTGCTTTGGCTATTCGGGGTCTTTGGTGGTTCCATATGAATTTTTGAATTATTTGTTCGAGTTCATTGAAGAATGTTGCTGGTAGTTTCATAGGGATTGCATCAAATCTGTATATTGCTTTGGGCAGGATGGCCATTTTGACGATATTAATTCTTCCAAGCCATGAGCATGGGATGCGTTTCCATCTGTTAGTGTCCCCTTTAATTTCTTTTAAGAGTGACTTGTAGTTTTCAGAATATAAGTCTTTCACTTCTTTGGTTAGGTTTATTCCTAGGTATTTTATTTTTTTTGATGCAATTCTGAATGGAGTTGTTTTCCTGATTTCTCTTTCTGTTGGTTCGTTGTTGGTATATAGGAAAGCCACAGATTTCTGTGTGTTGATTTTGTATCCTGCAACTTTGCTGTATTCCGATATCAGTTCTAGTAGTTCTGGGGTGGAGTCTTTAGGGTTTTTTATGTACAGTATCATGTCATCTGCAAATAGTGACAGTTTGACTTCTTCTTTGCCAATCTGGATTCCTTGTATTTTTTTGTTTTGTCTGATTGCCGTGGCTAGGACCTATAGTACAATGTTAAATAACAGTGGGGAGAGTGGGCATCCCTGTCTAGTTCCCGATCACAGAGAAAATGCTTTCAGCTTCTCGCTATTCAATATAATGTTGGCTGTGGGTTTTTCATAGATGGCCTTTATTATGTTGAGGTACTTGCCCTCTATTCCCATTTTGCTGAGAGTTTTTATCATGAATGGATGTTGAACTTTGTCAAATGCTTTTTCAGCATCTATGGAGATGATCATGTGGTTTTTGTCTTTCTTTTTGTTGATGTGGTGGATGATATTGATGGACTTTCGAATGTTGTGCCATCCTTGCATCCCTGGGATGAATCCCACTTGGTCATGGTGTACGATGGTTTTGATGTATTTTTGAATTCGGTTGGCTAAAATTTTGTTGAGTATTTTTGCGTCTACGTTCATCAGGGATATTGGTCTGTAGTTTTCTTTTTTGGTGGTGTCTTTGCCTGGTTTTGGTATTAGGGTGATGTTAGCTTCATAGAATGAGTTTGGGAGTATCCCCTCCTCTTCTATTTCTTGGAAAACTTTAAGGAGAATGGGTATTATGTCTTCCCTGTATGTCTGATAAAATTCCGAGGTAAATCCATCTGGCCCGGGGGTTTTGTTCTTTGGTAGTTTTTTGATTACCGCTTCAATTTCGTTGCTGGTAATTGGTCAGTTTAGATTTTCTGTTTCTTTTCGGGTCAGTCTTGGAAGGTTGTATTTTTCTAGGAAGTTGTCCATTTCTCCTAGGTTTCCCAGCTTGTTAGCATATAGGTTTTCATAGTAGTCTCTAATAATTCTTTGTATTTCTGCGGGATCTGTTGTGATTTTTCCTTTCTCGTTTCTGATACTGTTGATTTGTGTTGACTCTCTTTTCCTCTTAATAAGTCTGGCTAGAGGCTTATCTATTTTGTTTATTTTCTCGAAGAACCAGCTCTTGGTTTCATTGATTTTTGCTATTGTTTTATTCTTCTCAATTTTATTTATTTCTTCTCTGATCTTTATTATGTCCCTCCTTCTGCTGACCTTAGGCATCATTTGTTCTTCTTTTTCCAATTTTGATAGTTGTGACATTAGACCGTTCATTTGGGTTTGCTCTTCCTTTTTTAAATATGCTTGGAGTGCTATATACTTTCCTCTTAAGACTGCTTTTGCTGCGTCCCACAGAAGTTGGGGCTTAGTGTTGTTGTTGTCATTTGTTTCCATATATTGCTGGATCTCCATTTTGATTTGGTCATTGATCCATTGATTATTTAGGAGCGTGTTGTTTAGCCTCCATGTGTTTGTGAGCCTTTTTGCTTTCTTTGTACAGTTTATTTCTAGTTTAATGCCTTTGTGGTCTGAAAAGTTGGTTGGTAGGATATCAATCTTTTGGAATTTACTGAGGCTCTTTTTGTGTCCTAGTATGTTGTCTATTCTGGAGAATGTTCCATGTGCACTTGAGAAGAACGTGTATCCTGTTGCTTTTGGATGTAGAGTTCTGTAGATGTCTATTAGGTCCATCTGTTCTAGTGTGTTGTTCAGTGCCTCTGTGTCCTTACTTATTTTCTGTCTGGTGGATCTGTCCTTTGGAGTGAGTGGTGTGTTGAAGTCTCCTAGAATGAATGCATTGCATTCTATTTCCTCCTTTAGTTCTGTTAATATTTGTTTCAGGTATGTTGGTGCTCCTGTATTGGGTGCATATATATTTATAATGTTTATATCCTCTTGTTGGACTGAGCCCTTTATCGTTATGTAATGTCCTTCTTTGTCTTTTGTTACTTTCTTTATTTTGAAGTCTGTTTTTACTGATACCAGAACTGCAACACCTGCTTTCTTCTCTCTGTTGTTTGCTTGAAATATCTTTTTCCATCCCTTGACTTTAAGTCTGTGCGCATCTTTGGGTTTGAGGTTAGTCTCTTGTAAGCAGCATATGGATGGATCTTGCTTTTTTATCCATTCTATTACTCTGTGTCTTTTGATTGGTGCATTCAGTCCATTTACATTTAGGGTGATTACTGAAAGGTATGAATTTATTGCCATTGCAGGCTTTAAGTTTGTGGTTACCAAAGGTTTAGGGTTAGCTTCTTTACTGTCTTACTGTCTAACTTAACTCGCTTGTTGAGCTATTATAAACACAATCTGATGATTCTTTATTTCTCTCCCTTCTTATTCCTCCTCCTCCCTTCTTCATATGTTGGGTGTTTTGTTTTGTGCTCTTTTTAGGAGTGCTCCAATCTAGAGCAGTCCCTGTAGGATGCCCTTTAGAGCTGGTTTGTGGGAGGCAAATTCCCTCAACTTTTGCTTGTCTGGGAATTGTTTAATCCCTCCTTCATATTTAAATGATATTCGTGCTGGATACAGAAGTCTTGGTTCGAGGCCCTTCTGTTTCATTGCATTAAGTATATCATGCCTTTCTCTTCTGGCCTGTAGGGTTTCTGTTGAGAAGTCTGATGATAGCCTGATGGGTTTTCCTTTCAGGGTAACCTTTTTTTTCTCTCTTTCTGCTTGTAATACTTTGTCCTTGTCTTTGATCTTTGCCATTTTAATTATTATGTGTCTTGGTGTTGCCCTCCTTGGATCCCTTGTCATGGGAGTTCTGTGTACCTCTGTGGTCTGAGAGGCCATTTCTTCCCCTAGTTTGGGGAAATTTTCAGCAATTATTTCTTCAAAGAACATTTTCTATCCCCTTTTCTCTCTCTACTTCTTCTGGAATGCCTATGATTCTTATATTATTCCTTTTATATTGATCACTCATCTCTCTTAAAATTCTTTCATTCCTTGAGATCCTTTTATCTCTCTCTGCGTCAGCTTCTCTGCGTTCCTGTTCTCTGTTTTCTAGTCCATTAATGGTCTCTTGCATCTCGTCCATTCTCTTTTGAAGTCCTTCCAGAGCTTGTTTTATTTCTGAATTCTCCTTCCTTAGTTCTTGCATATTTCTCTGCAAGTCCATCAGCATGGTTATGACTTTTGTTTTGAATTCTTTTTCAGGTAGACTGGCTAAATCTATCTCCCCAGATTCCTTCTCAGGGGAAGATGTAGCAGATGCTGAAGCTGTCTGGGTTAGTCTTGTCTGGATCATATTTTTTTGCCTTTTCATGTTGACAGGTGCTATTGAATGTCAGCTGGTAGGGCCAAAATTTTCACTTACTACTGGCCTTTCTTTACTGGGGCAACTGCGACCCCTAGTGGCCTGTGTTGGGTAATTGCGTGTAGAGAGGGTTTTTGTGTCTTGCCTGGCTGGGAGGGAGATATTTCCCTTTCTGTGGGCGGAATTTGTCTCAGGCTGCTTCTCTGCTTTCGCAGCGCCCGGTGGGGTGATGGATGGAGGGGCTGCCTGACTGTTTGCCTCCGTGAGGGGTCTCATAGCTGTTGCCCAGGGGGTTAGTGCACCCGGTTTTCCCTGTAATTTCCAGCTGCTGTACTGTGACCTGGGTTGTTTCCGTCAAGCTGTTAAGTCCCTGTCCCTTAAAGACTTTCAAAAAGCCCCCGCTTTTCTTTGTCACAGGGGCATCAGCTTCAGCACCTGCTCAGAGGTCTTACTCCCTGTTTCCCCAGTATCCAGGGCCCCCTGGGCATGTACTGTGTCTGCGCTCTGGCCCGGATGGCTGGGGCTGGGTGTTCGGCAGTCCTGGGCTCCGTCTCCCTCCCACTCTGCCTATTGTTCTCCCGCCGGGAGCTGGGGGGAGGGGCGCTCGGGTCCCGCCGGGCCGGGGCTTGTATCTTAACCCCTTTCACCAGTCGCTGGGTTCTCGCTGGTGTAGCTGCAGTCTGACCACTGTCCTGCGTCTTCTGGTCTCTCTTTTAGGGCTAGTTGTGTTTGTTGTATTTTCAAAAGTATATATGTTTTTGGGAGGAGATTCCCACTGTCCTACTCACGCCGCCATGTTGGCTCCGCCTCCCTTGTTTTCTTCTTATGGCTGATTACTGCACTTTTTAAACTGGATTTTATTCTTCTTTTTCGTTTGTAGGTCCGCTATGTGCTTCAACCATTGCTCTCATGGTTATGAGCAATAGCTTTTCGTTAATTGATATGAAACTATATCTATCTATCTGTCTGTCTATCAATCAATCAATCAATAAATCAATCATCTTTCTGTCTGCCCATCTGTCCTTGTGTACAGAACAGTTAACCACATATCCTATGTCACTTTCCTACATTATGCTTCCAAAAATACTGCAAGGTAACTAGGCTGTAGAGAGAGCACAGGGTTCACCGAGACACTTGCGGATCGTGTCGGCCGAGTGTACCTACAAAAGCAGGAAATGGTTGTGCAGGGACTTGAACCCGTGTCTCTATCCTCTGTCCTCTTTCATCTCCTTCTCACTTCCTGTGTGTATTTAGCCACATGCATTCACTAAGTGCTCCCTGAAGACCACAAGTATCCTTCCTCTGGGCCTGTGGTAGACAGAAACGTAAACTTGTTGCTTTGCTCACCACCATGTTTGAAGGACATCTATGTGAACACCACTGATAGGATGGAGGGTCAAATAAAAAGGAACACCAATTTCTAGATAGGAGCAGTTGGGAGCTAAGAGTGTTTGTGGAGTGACATGTTTATTTGAGTGTCCAAACTTCACTCTTTAGGTGGTTACTACTTCACATTCGTGAAGATCATAAAACCCACAGATTTCAAAGTCCCAGATTCTTATTATTAAAGCAACTCAGTTTTTGAGGTGAGAGAAAATGAGAAGGACGTTGCTCCACCACAAAATCTATGGCTAGGCCTTGCTGAAAACAAACAAAACGAATTCACGGTGGCCAGATAGTGCTATTTTCTACTGACTGTCTCTGGGGGCTCAAACAGAATCCATTTGTTTGATTGTTTGTTTTTCAGTCTCATTCGTGTTGGGTACTTGTCACCACAACTTCAGCTTGTATTTTGTCTTTGTCCTTGGATCTCAAGTGAGTCTCCTGTAAGGAAGCACGTAGGTTTCTAGAGTTTTCATCTGTTCTTTTAACAATGTGTCTTTTGTTTGCAGCAATCAGAGCCTGACCTTTTATTATGATGATACAGAGCTATGCCCTTATTGCACTTAAAAAATTTTTTTTGTTTTCATTAATCTACAATCACGTGAAGAACATTATGTTTACTATGCTCCCCCTTATCCAAGTCCACCAGCAAAAACCTCTTAAAGTCGCTGTCCATCAGCATAGTTGGATGCTTTAAACCCCTTCAGCATGTACCCCTTCAAAGACACTGATACAGTCGCTGTCAACCAAGGAGTAGTAAGATGCAATATAACCTGTACTAGTCTTCTCTGTGTTGTACAGCACTCCCCATGTCCCGCACGACACCACGCAATATACATGGTAATCCAGAACCACCCTGCCCAGTCCTTTTCACTTTGGCAACTTTTAGTCAACTCTCGGGTTCTGTGAGTATCCTGCTGTTTTTTTCCTTCAGTTTCTCTTTGTTGTTATACTTCACACATGAGTGATATCATTTGATATGGTCTTTCTCCGCCTGTCCTATTTTTCTGAACATACTACCGTCTAGCTCCATCCACGTCATTGCAAATGGTAGGATTTATTTTCTTCTTATGGCTGCTTACTGCACTTTGTAAACTGGATGTCATTCTTCCTTTTTGTTTGTAGTTTAGCTATGTGATTTCACCATTCATCTTGTGGTTATGAGCTACAGCTTTGTGTCAATCGATATGTATCTGTACCTATCTATTGCTCTGTCTGTCTGTATATCTATCTATCTTACTATATATCCTTCTTTCCATCTCTCTATCCTCTCTATTTATATATTAATCTCTCTAGCTTCCTGTCTTCTATCTATCATGTGTATCATCTATCTATCATCTGTCATCTATCTATCTGTCTATCTATGAAACAAACTTCTTTCTGTCTGTCCATCTATCCTTATGTACAGAACAGTTAACTACATCACCTATGTCACTTCCCTACATTATGCTTCCAAAAACATTGCAAGGTCACTAGGCCGTAGGGAGAGCACTGGGCTCACTGAGACAATTGCAGAACGAATCAGCCGCGGGTGCTTACAAAACCAGTAATTGCTGGTGCAGGGACTTGATCCCGTATCTCTGTCCTCTGTCCTCTTAAACCTCCTTCTCGCCTGCTAGCTGTATTTAGCCACATTCATTGACTAAGTCCTCACTGAAGCCCCCAAGTATACTTCCTCTGGGCCCGTTGTAGACATAAAAGTATACTTGGTGCTTTACTCAAAACCATGTTTGAGGAACATTGGCGTGTTCACCACTGATAGGAGGAGGGACAAGTAAAAAGAACACCTATTTCTAGACAGGAGCATTTGGGAGCAAAGTGTGTGTTGTGGAGAGACGTGTTTGGTTGAGTGTCCCAACTTCTCCCTTTATGTGGTTATTACTTCTTTACAATCGTGGATATCATAAAACCCAGTGATTTCAAAAGCCCAGACGCATATTATTACAGCAATTCATTTGTGGATGTGAGAAAAATGAGAAGGACTTTGCAGTACCACTAAATCTATACCTGGGCACTGCTGATACCAAACAAAAGGAATTCACGGTGGCTAGATAGGACTATTTTCTAGTGACTGTCTCTGGGGACTCAAACAGAATCCATTTGTTTCTTTGTTTCAAAGATTCACTTGTATAGGTTACCTGTCCCCGCCCCTTCAGCTTGTAGTTTGTCTGTGTCCTTGGATCACAAGTGAGTCTCCAGTAAGGGAGCACTTAGGTGATTTTGAGTTTTCATCAGTTCTTCTAACCCTGTGACTTTTGATTGGAGCAGTGAAAGCCTGTACTTTTATTCTGATATTTGATAGGCTCTTACTGCCCTTTGAAATTTTTTTTGTTCTCATTAATATACAATCACATGCAGAACAATATGTTTACTAGTCTAACCCCTTCACCAAGTCCTCGCCAAATCCCAGTTTCAGTCGCTGTCCATCAGCGTGTCGTAAGATGCTCTAGAATCACTACTTGTCTTCTCTCTGTTGTATAGCCCTCCCAATGACCCTACACCCTACACATTACTCGTGGTAATCCTAATGCCCCCATTCTTGTTCCCCGCCACTATCAATCCCTTCCCACAAACACTACCCAGTCCCTTTCTCTTTGGTAACTCTTAGTCCACTCTCGGGTACTGTGTATATGCTGCTGTTTCTTCCTTCAGTTTTTCTTTGTTATCATACTCCAAACATGAGTTAAATCATTTGGTACATGTATTTCTCCGACTGGCCTATTTGACTGAGCATAATACCCTCTAGCCCCATCCAAGTTATTGCCAATGGTAGGATTTGTTTTCTTCTTATGACTGCTTACTGCACTTTTTAAACTGGATTTTATTCTTCTTTTTCGTTTGTAGTTTCGCTATGTGCTTCAACCATTGCTCTCATGGTTATGAGCAGTAGCTTTGTGTTAATCGATATGAACCTATATCTATCTATCTGTCTGTCTATCAATCAATCAATCAATCATCTTTCTGTCTGCCCATCTGTCCTTGTGTACAGAACAGTTAACCACATATCCTATGTCACTCTCCTACATTATGCTTCCAAAAATCATGCAAATTAACTAGGCTGTAGGGAGAGATCTGGGTTCACCGAGACACTTATGGGTCGTGTCGGGCGAGTGTACCTACAAAACCAAGAAATGGTTGTGCAGGGACTTGAACCCGTGTCTCTATCCTCTGTCGTCTTTCATCTCCTTCTCACTTCCTGTCTGTATTTAGCCACGTTCATTCACTAAGTGCTCCCTGAAGACTACAAGTATCCTTCCTCTGGGCCTGTGGTCGACAGAAACATAAACTTGTTGCTTTGCTCACCACCATGTTTGAAGGACATCTATGTGAACACCGCTGATTGGATGGAGGGTCAAATAAAAAGGAACACCAATTTCTAGACAGGAGCATTTGGGAGCTAAGAGTGTTTGTGGAGTGACATTTTTATTTGAGTGTCCAAACTTCCCTCTTTAGTTGGTTATTACTTCACATTCGTGAAGACCATAAAACCCACAGAGTTCAAAGGCCATGATTCTTATTATTACAGCAACTCAGTTGTTGAGGTGAGAGAAAATGAGAAGGACGTTGCTCCACCACTAAATCTATGGCTGGGCCATGCTGAAAACAAACAAAAAGAATTCACGGTGGCCAGATAGTGCTATTTTCTACTGACTGTCTCTGGGGGCTCAAACAGAATCCATTCGTTTGATTGTTTGTTTTTCAGTTTCACTCGT
Organism: Manis pentadactyla; assembly: GCF_030020395.1. Classification (NCBI taxonomy): domain Eukaryota; kingdom Metazoa; phylum Chordata; class Mammalia; order Pholidota; family Manidae; genus Manis; species Manis pentadactyla. The sequence goes on along the minus strand of NC_080038.1, from coordinate 162,022,925 downwards.
GTAGGGTACTTGTCCCCACACCTTCAGCTTGTAGTTTGTATTTGTCCTTGGATCTCAAGTGAGTCTCCTGTAAGGAAGCACGTAGGTTTCTAGAGTTTTCATCTGTTCTTTTAACCCTGTGTCTTTTGTTTGCAGCAATCAGAGCCTGACCTTTTATTCTGATGATTCAGAGCTGTGCCCTTATTGTACTTAAAAAATTTTTTTTGTTATCATTAATCTACAATCACGTGAAGAACATTATGTTTACTATGCTCCCCCTTAACCAAGTCCACAAGCAAAAACCTCCTAAAGTCGCTGTTCATCAGCATAGTTGGATGCTTTAAATCCCTGCAGCATGTACCACTTCAAAGACACCGATACAGTCGCTGTCAATCATGGTGTAGTAAGATGCTGTATAACCTCTACTAGTCTTCTCTGTGTTGTACAGCACTCCCCATGACCCACGCGACCCCATGCAATATACATGGTAATCCTAATTCCCCCATTGTTTCTCCCCGCACTTATCCCTCCATTCAGAAACACCCTGCCCAGTCCTTTTCTCTTAGGCATCTTTTAGTCAACTCTCGGGTTCTGTGAGTATCCTGCTGTTTTGTTCCTTCAGTTTTTCTTTGTTGTTAAAATCCACACATGAGTGATATCATTTGACATTGTCTTTCTCCGCCTGTCCTATTTTTCTGTACATAATACTGTCTAGCTCCATCCACGTCATTGCAATTGGTAGGATTTATATTCTTCTTATGGCTGTTTACTGCACTTTGTAAACTGGATATAATACTTCCTTTTTGTTTGAAGTTAAGCTATTTAATTTCACCATTCATCTCCTGGTTATGAGCAACAGGTTTGTGTCAATCCATATGTATCTGTATCTATGTATTGCTCTGTATGTCTGTATATCTATCTATCTTTCTTTATATCCTTCTTTCTATCTCTCTATCCTCTCTATTTATCTATCCATCTATCTAGCTTCCTGTCTTCTATCTATCATGTGTATCATCTATCTATTATCTGTCATCTATCTATCTGTCTATCTATGAAACAATCTTCTTTCTGTATGTCCATCTGTCCTTATGTACAGAACAGTTAACTACATCACCTATGTCACTTCCCTACATTATGCTTCCAAAAACATTGCAATGTTACTAGGCAGTAGGGAGAGATCTGGGCTCACTGAGACAATTGCAAATCGAATGAGCCGCATGTGCTTACAAAACCAGTAATTGCTGGTGCAGGGACTTGATCCCGTATCTCTGTCCTCTGTCCTCTTAAACCTCCTTCTCGCATGCTAACTGTATTTAGCCACATTCATTGACTAAGTACTCACTTAAGCCCCCATGTATACTTCCTCTGGGCCTGTTGTAGACAGAAAAGTATACATGGTGCTTTACTCACCACCATGTTTGAGTTACATTGGCGTGTTCACCACTGATAGTAGGAGGGACAAATAAAAAGGAACACCTATTTCTAGACAGGAGCATTTGGGAGCAAAGTGTGTGTTGTGGAGAGACGTGTTTGGTTGAGTGACCAAACTTCCCTCTTTACGTGGTTATTACTTCTTTACAATCGTGGATATCATAAAACCCAGTGATTTCAAAAGCCCAGACGCATATTATTACAGCAATTCATTTGTTGATGTGAGAAAAATGAGAAGGACATTGCAGTATAACTAAATCTATACCTGGGCACTGCTGATTCCAAACAAAAGGAATTCCCGGTGGCTAGGTAGGACTATTTTCTAGTGACTGTCTCTGGGGACTCAAACAGAATCCATTTGTTTCTTTGTTTCAAAGATTCACTTGTATAGGCTACCTGTCCCGCCCCTTCAGCTTGTAGTTTGTCTGTGTCCTTGGATCACAAGTGAGTCTCCAGTAAGGGAGCACTTAGGTGATCTTGAGTTTTCATCAGTTCTTCTAACCCTGTGTCTTTTGATTGGAGCAGTGAAAGCCTGTACTTTTATTCTGATATTTGATAGCTAGGCTCTTACTGCACTTTGAAAATTTTTTTGTTCTCATTAATATACAATCACATGCAGAACAATATGTTAACTAGTCTAACACCTTCACCAAGTCCTCGCCAAATCCCAGTTTCAGTCGCTGTCCGTCAGCGTGTCGTAAGATGCTCTAGAATCACTACTTGTCTTCTCTCTGTTGTATAGCCCTCCTAATTACCCTTCACCCTACACATTATTCATGCTAATCCTAATGCCCCCATTCTTTTTCCCCGCCCTTATCAATCCCTTCCTACAAACACTAACCAGTCCCTTTCTCTTTGGTAACTCTAAGTCCACTCTCGGGTACTGTGTATATGCTGCTGTTTCTTCCTTCAGTTTTTCTTTATTATCATACTCCACACGTGAGTTAAATCATTTGGTACATGTATTTCTCCGACTGGCCTGTTTGACTGAGCATAATACCCTCTAGCTCCATCCAAGTTATTGCCAATGATAGGATTTGTTTCCTTCTTATGGCTGCTTACTGCACTTTTTAAACTGGATTTTATTCTTCTTTTTCGTTTGTAGTTTCGCTATGTGCTTCAACCATTGCTCTCATGGTAATGAGCAGTAGCTTTGTGTTAATCGATATGAACCTCTATCTATCTATCTATCTGTCTGTCTATCAAACAATCAATCAATCATCTTTCTGTCTGCCCATCTGTCCTTGTGTACAGAACAGTTAACCACATATCCTAAGTCACTTTCCTACATTATGCTTCCAAAAATTATGCAAGGTAACTAGGCTGTAGGGAGAGCACAGGGTTCACCGAGACACTTACGGGTCGTGACGGCCGAATGTACCTACAAAACCAGGAATTGTTTGTGCAGGGACTTGAACCCGTGTCTCTATCCTCTGTCCTCTTTCATCTCCTTCTCACTTCCTGTCTGTATTTAGCCACATTCATTCACTAAGTGCTCCCTGTGGACCACAAGTATCCTTCCTCTGGGCCTGTACTCGACAGAAACGTAAACTTGTTGCTTTGCTCACCACCATGTTTGAAGGACATCTATGTGAACACCACTGATAGGATGGAGGGTCAAATAAAAAGGAACACCAATTTCTAGACAGGAGCAGTTGGGAGCTAAGAGTATTTGTGGAGTGACATGTTTATTTGTGTGTCCAAACTTCCCTCTTTAAGTGGTTATTACTTCACATTCTTGAAGAACATAAAACCCACAGAGTTCAAAGGCCCATATACTTATTATTACAGCAACTAATTTGTTGAGGTGAGAGAAAATGAGAAGGACGTTGCTCAACCACTAAATCTATGGCTAGGCCTTGCTGAAAACAAACAAAAAGAATTCACGGTGGCCAGATAGTGCTATTTTCTACTGACTGTCTCTGGGGCCTCAAACAGAATCCAGTTGTTTGATTGTTTGTTTTTCAGTTTCACTCGTGTAGGGTACTTGTCCCCACACATTCAGCTTGTAGTTTGTCTGTGTCTTTGGATCTCAAGTAAGTCTACTGTAAGGAAGCACGTAGGATTCTTTAGTTTTCATCTGTTCTTTTAACCCTGTGTCTTTTGTTTGCAGCAATCAGAGCCTGACCTTTTATTCTGGTGATTCAGAGCTGTGCCCCTATTGCACTAAAAAAAATTTTTTTGTTATCATTAATCTACAATCACGTGAAGAACATTATGTTTACTATGCTCCCCCTTCACCAAGTCCCTCCCAAAAACTTCTTACAGTTGCTGTCAGTTAGCAGAGATCGATGCTGTAGACCCGTTCACGATGTACCCCCCCACACACCCCATTACAGTCGATGTCCTTCAGCGTGTAGTAAGATGCTGTAGAATATCTACTTGTCTTCTCTGTGTTGTACAGCACTCGCCGTGCGACCCCGCCCTCACGCATTATACATGCTTATCCTAATCTCCCTTTTCTTTCTCCCCACCCTTATCCCTCCCTTCCCAACCACCCTTCTCTGTCCTTTTCCCTTTGGTAACTGTTACTCCACATTCGGGTTCTGTGAGTCTGCTGCTGGTTTTTTTTTTCATTGTTTCTTTGTTGTTATACTCCACACATGAGTGAAATCATTTGATACTTGTCTATCTCCGCCTGGAATATTTCACTGAGCATACTACCGTCTCGCTCCATCCACGTCATTGCAAATGGAAGCATTTGTTTTCTTCTTATGGCTGCAAATGGTAGTTTTTAAACTGGACTTCATTCTTCCTTTTAGTTTGTAGTTTCGCTATGTGCTTTCACCATTGATCTCCTGGTTATGAGCAATACCGTTGTGTTATTTAATATATATCTGTATGTATATTTCTATCTATCTGTCTATCTATCAATCTGTCTATCCTTCTATCTTTCTATTTATCTATCTATCTATCTATCTATCATCTATCTCTCTATCAATCTATCTTCCTATCTACCTATCATGTCTATCGTCTGTCTATCTGTTATCTGTCATCTATCTATCTATCTATGAATCAATCATCTTTTTGTCTGGCCATCTATCCTTATTTACAGGACAGTTAACAACATCGCCTATGTCACTTCCCTACATTTGCTTCCAAAAATATTTCAAAGTAACTAGTCCTTAGGGAGAGCACTGGGTTCACTGAGACACTTGCAGGTCGAGTCAGCCGCTTGTGCTTACAAATCCAGTAATTTATGTTGGTGCAGGGACTTTCACCCATCTCTCTGTCCTCTATCCTCTTTTACCTCCTACTCGCTTGCTGACTGTATTCAGCCACATTCGTTGACTAAGTGCTTCCAGAAGACCACAACTATCCTTCCTCTGGGCCTGTTTAGACAGAAAAGTATACTTGGTGCTTTGCTCACCACCAAGTTTGAGGGACAATGGCATGAACACCGCTGATAGGAGGAGGGACAAATAAAAAGAACACCTATTTCTAGGCAGCAGCATTTGGGAGCAAAGAGAGTGTTGTGGAGTTACGTGTTTGTTTGAGTGACCAAACTATCTTCTTTAGGTGGTTATTACTACTTTACTTTCAAGAACATCATAAAATCCACTGATTTCAAAAGCCCAGACACATATTATTACAGCAATTCAGTTGTTGAGGTGAGAAAAAATGAGAAGGACGTTGCTGTACCACTAAATCTATGTCTGGGCACTGCTGAAACCAAACAAAAAGAATTCACGGTGTCTAGACAGGGCTATTTTCTACTGACTGTCTCTGGGGACTCAAACAAAATCCATTTGTTTGTTTGTTTGCTTTTCAGTTACACTTGTGTAGGGTTGCTGTCCCCACCCCTTCGGATTGTAGTTTGTCTGTGTCTTTGGATCTCAAGTGAGTCTCCTATAGGGGAGCACTTAGGTGATCTTGAGTTTTCATCCCTTCTTTTAACCCTGTGTCTTTTGTTTGGAGCTCGCAAAGCCTGTTTTATTGCTGTGCCCATATTGCACTTAAAAACATTTTTTTTTAATCATTAATCTGCAATCACGTGAAGAACATCATATTTACTAGGCTCCCACCTTCACCAAGTCCCCACCAAAACCTCTTACAGTCGTTGTCCATAAGCATTGTTGTATGCTGTAGACTGCTTCACCATGTCCTCCCACAAACACCCCATTAGAGTCTCTGTCCATCAGCGTGTAGTAAATGCTGTAGAATCTCTACTTGTCTTCTCTGTGTTGTACATCCCTCCCTTTGCCCCCCCCGAGCCCATGCATTATACATGTTCATCCTAATGTCCCCTTTCTTCTCCCTGCCCTTATCCCTCCCTTCCCACACACCCTGCCCATTCCCTTTCCCTTTGGTAACTGTTATTGAACTCTCGGGTTCTGTGAGTCTGCTGCTGTTTATTTCCTCCAGTTTTTCTTTGTTGTTATACACCACACATGAGTGAAATCATTTGCTACCTGTCTTTCTCCACCTGGTATGTATCACTGAGCATGCTACCGTCTAGCTACATCCACATCCTTGCAAATGGTAGGATTTGTTTTCTTCTTATGGCTTCTTACTGCACTTTTTAAATGACTTCATTCTTCCTGTTTGTTTGTAGATTCGCTATGTGCTTTCACCATTGATCTGTTGGTTATGAGCAATAGCTTTGTGTTAATCGATATGTATCTGAATCTGTGTAACTGTCTATCTATCAATCTATCTATCTGTCCTTCTATCTTTCTATCTATGTATCTCTCTATCTATCTTCCTATCATCTATCTATCGTGTCTATCATCTATCTGTAATCTCTCATCTATCTATGTATCTATGAATCAATCATCTTTTTGTCTACCCATCTATCCTTATGTACAGAACAGTTAACAACATCGCCTATGTCACTTCCCTAAATTATGCTTCCAAAAATCTTGCCAAGTAACTAGGACGTATGGAGAGCACTGGGTACACTGAGACAATTGCAGGTCGAGTCTGCCGCGTGTGCTTACAAAACCAGTAAATGGTTGTCCAGGGACTTGAACCCATATCTCTGTCCTCTGTCCTCTTTTACCTCCTTCTCGCCTGCTGACTCTAATTTGCCACAATAATTGAATAAGTCTTCCCTGAAGACCGCAAGAATCCTTCCTCTGGGCCTGTTGTAGTCAGAAAAGTATACTTGGTGCTTTGCTCATCACCAAGTATGAAGGACATTGGCGTGATCACCTCTGATATTTGGAGAGACAAATAAAAATGAACACCTATTTCTAGACAGGAGCAGTTTTGAACAAAGAGTGTGTTGTGCAGTGACGTTTTTATTTGAGTGTCCAACCTTCACTCTTAAGTGGTTATTACTTTTTTACATTCATGAACATCATAAAACGCACTGTTTTCAAAAACCCACACGCATATTATTATAGCAATTCTGTTATTGAGGTGAGAAAAACTGAGAAGGACTTTGCTGTACAACGGAATCTATTTCTGGGCACTGCTGAAACCAAACAAAAAAAAATTCATGGTGGCCAGATAGGGCTATTTTCTACTGACTGTCTCGGGGGACTCAAACAGAATCCATTTGTTTGTTTGTTTGTTTCTCAGTTTCACTTTTTTTGGGTACCTGTCATCGCCCCTTCAGCTTTTAATTTGTCCGTGTCCTGGGATCTCAAGTGAGTCTCCTGTAATGGAGCACATACATGATCTTGAGTGAAAGATAGCTTAGTTTAGTATGATGCTTTCCTATCTACCTACCTATCTATCTCTTTACCTATCTATGTAATCTTTCTATCTATCTATCTGTCATCTATCTATGTATGGTCTGTCATCTATCTACTATCATCTGTGTATCTATCTAATTAATCTATCATCTATATGTATGTATATCAGTCGAATCTACGTATCAATCATTTGTCTCTCTATATATCTGTTTTCTCACTTTTGTCAACGTTATGTCCCTAGGTGCACTTTGATTCCTCTGTGTCCTTCTCAGTCTCAATTCCTTGTGCTTGTTTTTGTGAGTTAGCTGTGTGTTTGGGTCTTGAGAGGAGTGGCCTTCGTTGGGAACTTCTCCTGCGTAGGTGGCACGAGTGTGCTGGGTGTGGATAGTGTGGTTGGTGGGCTGCGCTCTTGAAACTGAGCAGCCCAGTGCCCTCCAACTGCTCTGCCCCTGGGCCGTTCCTGCTGTGGCAGCTGCATGAGCTACAGGGAATATCCGATGCACCTTGCAGGGAGCACCCTGGCAGGCCAGCGGGGTCCATGGTAGGTACATGCCCAGTAGTATGTCTTTTTGCCTGTGCACCGATGTTACCTCGGTGGCCCTGCTTGGTGGCCCATCTTCAGAGAGTATGTGTGTAGTCACTGGTTAAGGGAACTGCCTTTTGGTGACACGCGGGGTTCTTCTGGGCCAATGGCCATGGACTTGCTGAGGTGGCAGCCCAGCTAGCTTGTGGGGAAACTGCTCCCGTCTGCTGTCAAGGTGGAGGTGGAATTTAAGTGCATTTACGCATTTTGATGTGAGTGAGGTCTGTCTGAAATGGAATAGTAGCGTTGAGAGCTATGTTTCCACCACCTCAACTTGTAGTTCATCTTCGTCCTTGGATCTCAAGTTAGTCTCCTGTAAGGGAGCACGTAGGTGGTCTTGAGTCTTCATCCCTTCTTTTAACCCTGTGTGTTTTCATTGGAGTTCTGAAGAGCCTGTCCTTTTATTCTGAGAATTGAGAGCTATGTCCTTATTGCACTTTAAAAATTTCTTTTGTTATCATTAATTTACAATCATGCAAAGAACATTATGATCACCAAGTACACCACGTCCCCCCCAAAAACCCCATTACAGTAGCTGTCCAGCAGCATAGTTGGATGCTGTAGACCCCTTCACCATGTCCCCCCCACACCCTGTTACAGTCGCTTTCCATCAGCGTGTAGTAAGATGCTGTAGAATCACTACTGGTCTTCTCTGTGTTGTACAGCCCTCCCAATGCTCCCCCCATCCACTCATTATACATACTAATCCTAATGCCCCCTTTCTTTCTCCTCACATTTATCAAACCCTTCCCACACACCCTGCCTATTCCCTTTCCCTTTGGTAACTCTTAGTCCACTCTTGGGTTCTGTGAGTCTGCTGCTCTTTTTTTCCTTCAGTTTTTCTTTGTTGTTATACTCAACACATGAGTGAAATCATTCGGTACTTGTCTTTCTCCGCATGGCCTTTTTCACTGAGCATAATACCCTCTAACTCCATCCACGTTGTTCAAATGGTAGGATTTTTTTCTTCTTACGGCTGCTTACTGTACTTTTAAACTAGATTTCTGTCTTCTCTTTTGTCTGTAGTTTCGCTATATGCTTTCACCATTACTCTCCTCGTTATTAGCAATAACTTTACGTTAATCAATATGTACCTATATCTATTCTTCCATCTGTCTCTCCGTCTATCTATCTGTCTATCTATCTATCTATCTATCTATCTATCTATCTATCTATCTATCTTCCTATCATCTATCTATGATGTCTATCTTCAATCTATGTACCTATCTATCTATCTTTCATCTGTCGTCTGTCTAGCTATCTATCTATGAATCAATCATCTTTTTGTCTGCCCATCTATCCTTATGTACAGAACAGTTAACAACATCGCCTTTGTCACTTCCCTACATTATGCTTCCAAAAATCTTTCAAGGTAACTAGGCTGTAGGAAGAGCACTCGGTTCACCGAGACACTTGCAGGTCGAGTCAGCCACGTGTACCTACAAAACCAGTAAATGGTTGTGCAGGGACTTGAACCTGTGTCTGTATCCTCTATTATCTTCTTCTCACTGGCTGACTCTATTTAGCCACATTCATTGACTAAGTGCTCCGTGAAGACCACAAGTATTGTTCCTCTGGGCCTGTTGTCCACAGAAAGAAAACTTGGTGCTTTGCTCACCACCATGTTTGAGAGACATCGGCGTGATCACCGCTGATAGGATGGAACAGCAAATGAAAAGGAACACCAGATGCTAGACAGGAGCAGTTGGGAGCAAAGAGTGTGTTGTTTAGTGACGTGTTTATTTCAGTGTCCAAACTTCCCTCTTTATATAGTTATTACTTCTTTACATTCATGAACTTCATAAACCCCACTGATCTCAACGGTCCAGACTTATACTTTTACAGCAATTGAATTGTTGAGTTGAGAGAAAATGAGAAAGACGTTGCTGTACCACTAAATCTATGGCTGGTCAATGCTGAAACCAAACAAAAAGAATTCACGTTGGCCAGATAGGGCTATTTTCTACTGACTGTCTCTGTGGACTCAAACAGAATCCATTCTAGGATTGTTTGTTTTTCAGTTTCACTGTGTTGGGTACCTGTACACACCCCTTCGGCTTTTAGATTGTCTGTGTCCTTGGATATCAAGAGAGTCTCCTGTAAGGGAGCACGAAGGTGGTCTTGAGTTTTCATCCCCCCTTTTAACCCTGTGTCATTTGTTTGGAGCACTCAAAGCCTGTCCTTTTATTCTGATGATTCAGAGCTGTGCCCTTATTGCACTTAAAAAATTGTTTTTGTTATCATTAATCTACAATCACGTGAAGAACGTTATGTTTACTCGACTCCCCCTTCACCAAGTCCCTCCCAAAAACTTCTTACAGTTGCTGTCAGTTAGCAGAGATGGATGCTGTAGACCCGTTCACGATGTACCCCCACACACACCCCATTACAGTCGCTGTCCTTCAGCGTGTAGTAAGATGCTGTAGAATATCTACTTGTCTTCTCTGTGTTGTACAGCACTATTCATGCGACCCCGCCCTCACGCATTATACATGCTTATCCTAATCTCCATTTTCTTTCTCCCCACCCTTATCCCTCCCTTCCCAACCACCCTTCTCAGTCCTTTTCCATTTGGTAACTGTTAATCCACATTCAGGTTCTGTGAGTCTGCTGCTGTTTTTTTTTTTTCATTGTTACTTTGTGGTTATACTACACACATGAGTGAAATCATTTTGTACTTGTCTCTCTCCGCCTGGAATATTTCACTGAGCATACTACCGTCTCGCTCCATCCACGTCATTGCAAATGGAAGCATTTGTTTTCTTCTTATGGCTGCAAATGGCAGTTTTTAAACTGGACTTTATTCTTCCTTTTAGTTTGTAGTTTCGCTATGTGCTTTCACCATTGATCTCCTGGTTATGAGCAATAGCTTTGTGTTATTTAATATGTATCTGTATGTATCTTTCTATCAATCTATCTGTCTATCCTTCTATATTTCTATCTATCTATCTTTCAATCTATCTATCTATCTATCATCTACCTGTCTATCAATCTATCTTCCTATCTACCTATCATGTCTATCGTCTGTCTATCTGTCATCTGTCATCTATCTATCTATGAATCAATCATCTTTTTGTCTGGCCATCTATCCTTATGAACAGGACAGTTAACAACATCGCCTATGTCAGTTCCCTACATTATGCTTCCAAAAATATTGCAAAGTAACTAGTCCTTAGGGAGAGCACAGGTTTCACTGAGACGCTTCCAGGTCGAGTCAGCCGCTTGTGCTTACAAATCCAGTAATTTATGGTGGTGCAGGGACTTGCACCCATCTCTCTGTCCTCTGTCCTCTTTTACCTCCTTCTCGCTTGCTGACTGTATTCAGCCACTTTCGTTGACTAAGTGCTTCCAGAAGACCACAACTATCGTTCCTCTGGGCCTGTTTAGACAGAAAAGTATACTTGGTGCTTTGCTCACCACCAAGTTTAAGGGACAATGGCATGATAACCCTGATAGGAGGAGGGACAAATAAAAAGAACACCTCTTTCTAGGCAGCAGCATTTGGGAGCAAAGAGAGTGTTGTGGAGTTACGTGTTTGTTTGAGTGTCCAAACTATCCTCTTTAGGTGGTTATTACTACTTTACTTTCAAGAACATCATAAAATCCACTGATTTCAAAAGCCCAGACACATATTATTACAGCAATTCAGTTGTTGAGGTGAGAAAAAATGAGAAGGACGTTGCTGTACCACTAAATCTATGGCTTGGCACTGCTGAAACCAAACAAAAAGAATTCACGGTGTCTAGATAGGGCTATTTTATACTGACTGTCTCTGGGGACTCAAACAAAATCCATTTGTTTGTTTGTTTGCTTTTCAGTTACACTTGTGTGGGGTTGCTGTCCCCACCCCTTCGGATTGTAGTTTGCCTGTGTCTTTGGATCTCAAGTGAGTCTCCTATAGGGGAGCATTTATGTGATCTTGAGTTTTCATCCCTTCTTTTAACCCTGTGTCTTTTGTTTGGAGCTCGCAAAGCCTGTTTTATTGCTGTGCCCATATTACACTTAAAAACATTTTTTTATCATTAATCTGCAATCACGTGAAGAACATCATATTTACTAGGCTCCCACCTTCACCAAGTCCCCACCAAAACCTCTTACAGTCGTTGTCCATAAGCATTGTTGTATGCTGTAGACTGCTTCACCATGTCCCCCCACAAACACCCCATTACAGTCGCTGTCCATCAGCGTGTAGTAAATGCTGTAGAATCTCTACTTGTCTTCTCTGTGTTGTACATCCCTCCCTTTGCCCCCCCGAGCCCACGCATTATACATGTTAATCCTAATGTCCCCTTTCTTCTCCCTGCCCTTATCCCTCCCTTCCCACACACCCTGCCCATTCCCTTTCCCTTTGGTAACTGTTATTGAACTCTCGGGGTCTGTGAGTCTGCTGCTGTTTATTTCCTCCAGTTTTTCTTTGTTGTTATACTCCACACATGAGTGAAATCATTGGCTACTTGTCTTTCTCCACCTGGTATATATCACTGAGCATGCTACCGTCTAGCTACATCCACATCCTTGCAAATGGTAGGATTTGTTTTCTTCTTATGGCTTCTTACTGCACTTTTTAAACTGGACTTCATTCTTCCTTTTTGTTTGTAGTTTCCCTATTTGCTTTCACGATTGATCTGTTGGTTATGAGCAATAGATTTGTGTTAATCGATATCTATCTGAATCTGTGTAACTGTCTGTCTATCTATCAAACTATCTATCTATCTATCCTTCTATCTTTCTATCTATGTATCTCTCTATCTATCTTCCTATCATCTATGTATCGTGTCTATCATCTATCTATAATCTCTCATCTATCTATGTATCTATGAATCAATCATCTTTTTGTCTTCCCATCTATCCTTATGTACAGAACAGTTAACAACATCGCCTATGTCACTTCCCTACATTATGCTTCCAAAAATCTTGCCAAGTAACTAGGACGTATGGAGAGCACTGGGTACACTGAGACAATTGCAGGTCGAGTCTGCCGCGTGTGCTTACAAAACCATTAAATGGTTGTCCAGGGACTTGAACCCATATCTCTGTCCTCTGTCCTCTTTTACCTGCTTCTCGCCTGCTGACTCTAATTTGCCACAATAATTGACTAAGTCTTCCCTGAAGACCACAAGTATCCTTCCTCTGGGCCTGTTGTAGTCAGAAAAGTATACTTTGTGCTTTGCTCATCACCAAGTATGAAGGACATCGGCGTGATCACCTCTGATAGGAGGAGGGACAAATAAAAATGAACACCTATTTCTAGACAGGAGCAGTTTTGAACAAAGAGTGTGTTGTGTAGTGACGTGTTTATTTGAGTGTCCAACCTTCACTCTTAAGTGGTTATTTCCTTTTTACATTCATGAACATCATAAAACGCACTGATTTCAAAAGCCCAGACGCATTTTATTACAGCAATTCTGTTATTGAGGTGAGAAAAATTGAGTAGGACTTTGCTGTACAACGGAATCTATTTCTGGGCACTGCTGAAACCAAACAAAAAAAAATTCATGGTGGCCAGCTAGGGCTATTTTCTACTGACTGTCTCTGGGGACTCAAACAGAATCCATTTGTTTGTTTGTTTGTTTCTCAGTTTCACATTTTTTGGGTACCTGTCACCGCCCCTTCAGCTTTTAATTTGTCCGTGTCCTGGGATCTCAAGTGAGTCTCTTGTAAGGGAGCACATACATGATCGTGAGTGAAAGATAGCTTAATTTAGTAAGATGCTTTCCTATCTACCTACCTATCTATCTCTTTACCTATCTATGTAATCTTTCTATCTATCTATCTGTCATCTATCTATGTATGGTCTGTCATCTATCTACTATCATCTGTGTATCTATCTAATTAATCTATCATCTATATGTATGTATATCAGTCAAATCTATGTATCAATCATTTGTCTCTCTATATATCTGTTTTCTCACTTTTGTCAACGTTCTGTCCCTAGGTGCACTTTGATTCCTCTGTGTCCTTCTCATTCTCAATTCCTTGTGTTTGTTTTTGTGAGTTAGCTGTGTGTTTGGGTCTTGAGAGGAGTGGCCTTGGGTGGGAACGTCTCCTGCGTAGGTGGCACGAGTCTGCTGGGTGTGGATAGTGTGGTTGGTGGGCTGCGCTCTTGAAACGGTGCAGCCCAGTGCCCTCCAGCTGCTCTGCCCCTGGGCCGTTCCTGCTGTGTCGGCTGCATGAGCTGCAGGGAATATCCGAGGCCCCATGCAGGGAGCACCCTGGCGGGCCTGCGGGGTCCGTGGTAGGTACATGCCCAGTAGTATGTCTTTTAGCCTGTGCACCGATGTTACCTCGGTGGCCCTGCTTGGTGGCCCATCTTCAGAGAGTATGTGTGTAGTCACTGGTTAAGGGAACTGCGTTTTGGTGACACGCAGGGTTCTTCTGGGCCAGTGGCCCATGGATTGCTGAGGTGGCAGCCCAGCTAGCTTGTGGGGAAACTGCTCCCCTCTGCTGTCAAGGTGGAGGTGGAATGTCAGTGCATTTACGCATTTAGATGTGAGTGAGGTCTATCTGAAATGGAATAGTAGCGCTGAGAGCTATGTTTCCACCCCCTCAACTTGTAGTTCATCTTCGTCCTTGGATCTCAAGTTAGTCTCCTGTAAGGGAGCACGTAGGTGGTCTTGAGTTTTCATCCCTTCTTTTAACCCTGTGTCTTTTCATTGGAGTATTGAAGAGCCTGTCCTTTTATTCTGAGAACTGAGAGCTATGTCCTTATTGCACTTTAAAAATTTTTTTTGTTATCATTAATCCACAATCACGCAAAGAACATTATGATCACCAAGTACACCACGTACCCCCAAAAACCCCTTCACAGTAGCTGTCCATCAGCATAGTTGGATGCTGTAGACACCTTCACCATGTCCCCCCCACACCCCGTTACAGTCGCTTTCCATCAGCGTGTAGTAAGATGCTGTAGAATCACTACTGGTCTTCTCTGTGTTGTACAGCCCTCCCAATGCTACCCCCACCCACACATTATACATGCTAATCCTAATGCCCCCTTTCTTTCACCCCACATTTATCAAACACTTCCCACCCACCCTGCCTAGTCCCTTTCCCTTTGGTAACTGTTAGTCCACTCTTGGGTTCTGTGAGTCTGCTGCTGTTTTTTTCCTTCAGTTTTTCTTTGTTGTTATACTCAACACAGGAGTGAAATCATTTGGTACTTGTCTTTCTCCGAATGGCCTTTTTCACTGAGCATAATACCCTCCAGCTCCATTAACGTTGTTCAAATATTAGGATTTTTTCTTCTTACGGCTGCTTACTGTACTTTTTAAACTAGATTTCTGTCTTCTCTTTTGTCTGTAGATTCGCTATGTGCTTTCACCATTGCTCTCCTCGTTATTAGCAATAACTTTACGTTAATCAATATGTACCTATATGTATCTATCCATCTGTCTGTCTGTCTATCTATCTATCTATCTTCCTATCAACGATCTATGATGTCTATCATCAATCTATGTTCCTATCTATCTATCTTTCATCTGTCGTCTGTCTAGCTATCTATCTATGAATCAATCATCTTTTTGTCTGCCCATCTATCCTTATGTACAGAACAGTTAACAACATCGCCTTTGTCACTTCCCTACATTATGCTTCCAAAAATCTTTCAAGGTAACTAGGCTGTAGGAAGAGCACTCGGTTCACCGAGATACTTGCAGGTCGAGTCAGCCACGTGTACCTACAAAACCAGTAAATGGTTGTGCAGGGACTTGAACCTGTGTCTGTATCCTCTATTATCTTCTTCTCACTGGCTGACTCTATTTAGCCACATTCATTGACTAAGTGCTCCGTGAAGACCACAAGTATTGTTCCTCTGGGCCTGTTGTCCACAGAAAGAAAACTTGGTGCTTTGCTCACCACCATGTTTGAGGGACATCGGCGTGATCACCGCTGATAGGATGGAACGACAAATGAAAAGGAACACCAGTTGCTAGACAGGAGCACTTGGGAACAAAGAGTGTGTTGTGGAGTGACGTGTTTATTTCAGTGTCCAAACTTCCCTCTTTATATAGTTATTACTTCTTTACATTCATGAACTTCATAAAACCCACTGATCTCAAAGGTCCAGATGTATACTTTTACACCAATTCAATTGTTGAGTTGAGAGAAAATGAGAAAGACGTTGCTGTACCACTAAATCTATATCTGGGCAATGCTGAAACCAAACAAAAAGAATTCACGTTGGCCAGATAGGGCTGTTTTCTACTGACTGTCTCTGTGGACTCAAACAGAATCCATTCTAGGATTGTTTGTTTTTCAGTTTCACTGTGTTGGGTGCCTGTACACACCCCTTCGGCTTTTAGATTGTCTGTGTCCTTGGATCTCAAGAGAGTCTCCTGTAAGGGAGCACGAAGGTGGTCTTGAATTTCTTCCCTTCTTTTAACCCTGTGTCATTTGTTTGGAGCACTCAAATCCTGTCCTTTTATTCTGATGATTCAGAGCTGTGCCCTTATTGCACTTAAAAAATTGTTTTTGTTATCATTAATCTACAATCACGTGAAGAACATTATGTTTACTAGACTCTCCCCTTCACCAAGTCCCTCCCAAAAACCTTACAGTTGCTGTCAGTTAGCAGAGATGGATGCTGTAGACCCGTTCACGATGTACCCCCACACACACCCCATTACAGTCGCTGTCCTTCAGCGTGTAGTAAGATGCTGTAGAATATCTACTTGTCTTCTCTGTGTTGTACAGCACTCGCCATGCGACCCCGCCCTCACGCAGTATACATGCTTTTCCTAATCTCCCTTTTCTTTCTCCCCACCCTTATCCCTCCCTTCCCTTCCACCCTTCTCAGTCCTTTTCCCTTTGGTAACTGTTACAACACATTCGGGTTCTGTGAGTCTACTGCTGTTTTTTTTTTCAGTGTTTCTTTCTTGTTATACCCAACACATGAGTGAAATCATTTTGTACTTGTCTATCTCCACCTGGAATATTTCACTGAGCATACTACCGTCTCGCTCCATCCACGTCATTGCAAATGGTAGCATTTGTTTTCTTCTTATGGCTGCAAACGGCAGTTTTTAAACTGGACTTCATTCTTCATTTTAGTTTGTAGTTTCGCTATGTGCTTTCACCATTGATCTCCTTGTTATGAGCAATAGCTTTGTGTTATTTAATATGTATCTGTATGTATCTTTCTATCAATCTATCTGTCTATCCTTCTATATTTCTATCTATCTATCTTTCAATCTATCTATCTATCTATCATCTACCTGTCTATCAATCTATCTTCCTATCTACCTATCATGTCTATCGTCTGTCTATCTGTCATCTGTCATCTATCTATCTATGAATCAATCATCTTTTTGTCTGGCCATCTATCCTTATGAACAGGACAGTTAACAACATCGCCTATGTCAGTTCCCTACATTATGCTTCCAAAAATATTGCAAAGTAACTAGTCCTTAGGGAGAGCACAGGTTTCACTGAGACGCTTCCAGGTCGAGTCAGCCGCTTGTGCTTACAAATCCAGTAATTTATGTTGGTGCAGGGACTTGCACCCATCTCTCTGTCCTCTGTCCTCTTTTCCTCCTTCTCGCTTGCTGACTGTATTCAGCCACGTTCGTTGACTAAGTGCTTCCAGAAGACCACAACTATCCTTCCTCTGGGCCTGTTTAGACAGAAAAGTATACTTGGTGCTTTGCTCACCACCAAGTTTGAGGGACAATGGCATGATCACGGCTGATAGGAGGAGGGACAAATAAAAAGAACACCTCTTTCTGGGCAGCAGCATTTCTGAGCAAAGAGAGTGTTGTGGAGTTACGTGTTTGTTTGAGTGACAAAACTATCCTCTTTAGGTGGTTATTACTACTTTACTTTCAAGAACTTCATAAAATCCACTGATTTCAAAAGCCCAGACACATATTATTACAGCAATTCAGTTGTTGAGGTGAGAAAAAATGAGAAGGACGTTGCTGTACCACTAAATCTATGTCTGGGCACTGCTGAAACCAAACAAAAAGAATTCACGGTGTCTAGATAGGGCTATTTTCTACTGACTGTCTCTGGAGACTCAAACAAAATCCATTTGTTTGTTTGTTTGCTTTTCAGTTACACTTGTGTAGGGTTGCTGTCCCCACCCCTTCGGATTGTAGTTTGTCTGTGTCTTTGGATCTCAAGTGAGTCTCCTATAGGGGAGCACTTAGGTGATCTTGAGTTTTCATCCCTTCTTTTAACCCTGTGTCTTTTGTTTGGAGCTCGCAAAGCCTGTTTTATTGCTGTGCCCATATTGCACTTAAAAACATTTTTTTTAATCATTAATCTGCAATCACGTGAAGAACATCATATTTACTAGGCTCCCACCTTCACCAAGTCCCCACCAAAACCTCTTACAATCGTTGTCCATAAGCATTGTTGTATGCTGTAGACTGCTTCACCATGTCCTCCCACAAACACCCCATTAGAGTCTCTGTCCATCAGCGTGTAGTAAATGCTGTAGAATCTCTACTTGTCTTCTCTGTGTTGTACATCCCTCCCTTTGCCCCCCCGAGCCCACGCATTATACATGTTCATCCTAATGTCCCCTTTCTTCTCCCTGCCCTTATCCCTCCATTCCCACAAACCCTGACCATTCCCTTTCCCTTTGGTAACTGTTATTGAACTCTCGGGTTCTGTGAGTCTGCTGCTGTTTATTTCCTACAGTTTTTCTTTGTTGTTATACACCACACATGAGTGAAATCATTTGCTTCTTGTCTTTCTCCACCTGGTATATATCACTGAGCATTCTACCGTCTAGCTACATCCACATCCTTGCAAATGGTAGGATTTGTTTTCTTCTTATGGCTTCTTAGTGCACTTTTTAAACTGGACTTCATTCTTCCTGTTTGTTTGTAGATTCGCTATGTGCTTTCAACATTGATCTGTAGGTTATGAGCAATAGCTTTGTGTTAATCGATATGTATCTGAATCTGTGTAACTGTCTGTCTATCTATCAATCTATCTATCTATCCTTCTATCTTTCTATCTATGTATCTCTCTATCTCTCTTCCTATCATCTATCTATCGTGTCTATCATCTATCTGTAATCTCTCATCTATCTATGTATCTATGAATCAATCATCTTTTTGTCTACCCATCTATCCTTATGTACAGAACAGTTAACAACATCGCCTATATCACTTCCCTAAATTATGCTTCCAAAAATCTTGCCAAGTAACTAGGACGTATGGAGAGCACTGGGTACACTGAGACAATTGCAGGTCGAGTCTGCCGCGTGTGCTTACAAAACCAGTAAATGGTTGTCCAGGGACTTGAACCCATATCTCTGTCCTCTGTCCTCTTTTACCTCCTTCTCGCCTGCTGACTCTAATTTGCCACAATAATTGACTAAGTCTTCCCTGAAGACTGCAAGTATCCTTCCTCTGGGCCTGTTGTAGTCAGAAAAGTATACTTGGTGCTTTGCTCATCACCAAGTATGAAGGACATCGGCGTGATCACCTCTGATAGGAGGAGGGACAAATAAAAATGAACACCTATTTCTAGACAGGAGCAGTTTTGAACAAAGAGTGTGTTGTGGAGTGACGTGTTTATTTGAGTGTCCATCCTTCACTCTTAAGTGGTTATTACTTTTTTACATTCATGAACATCATAAAACGCACTGATTTCAAAAGCCCAGACGCATATTATTACAGCAATTCTGTTATTGAGGTGAGAAAAACTGAGAAGGAATTTGCTGTACAACGGAATCTATTTCTGGGCACTGCTGAAACCAAACAAAAAAAAAATTCATGGTGGCCAGATAGGGCTATTTTCTACTGACTGTCTCGGGGGACTCAAACAGAATCCATTTGTTTGTTTGTTTGTTTCTCAGTTTCACTTTTTTTGGGTACCTGTCAACGCCCCTTCAGCTTTTAATTTGTCCTTGTCCTGGGATCTCAAGTGAGTCTCCTGTAAGGGAGCACATACATGATCTTGAGTGAAAGACAGCTTAGTTTAGTATGATGCTTTCCTATCTACCTACCTATCTATCTCTTTACCTATCTATGTAATCTTTCTATCTATCTATCTTTCATCTATCTATGTATGGTCTGTCATCTATCTACTATCATCTGTGTATCTATCTAATTAATCTATCATCTATATGCATGTATATCAGTCGAATCTACGTATCAATCATTTGTCTCTCTATATATCTGTTTTCTCACTTTTGTCAACGTTCTGTCCCTAGGTGCACTTTGATTCCTCTGTGTCCTTCTCAGTCTCAATTCCTTGTGCTTGTTTTTGTGAGTTAGCTGTGTGTTTGGGTCTTGAGAGGAGTGGCCTTGGTTGGGAACTTCTGCGTAGGTGGCACGAGTGTGATGGGTGTGGATAGTGTGGTTGGTGGGCTGCGCTCTTGAAACTGAGCAGCCCAGTGCCCTCCAACTCCTCTGCCCCTGGGCCGTTAATGCTGTGGCAGCTGCATGAGCTACAGGGAATATCCGATGCACCATGCAGGGAGCACCCTGGCAGGCCTGCGGGGTCCATGGTAGGTACATGCACAGTAGTATGTCTTTTTGCCTGTGCACCGATGTTACCTCGGTGGCCCTGCTTGGTGGCGCATCTTCAGAGAGTATGTGTGTAGTCACTGGTTAAGGGAACTGCCTTTTGGTGACACGCGGGGTTCTTCTGGACCAATGGCCATGGACTTGCAGAGGTGGCAGCCCAGCTAGCTTGTGGGGAAACTGCTCCCGTCTGCTGTCAAGGTGGAGGTGGAATTTAAGTGCATTTACGCATTTTGATGTGAGTGAGGTCTGTCTGAAATGTAATAGTAGCGTTGAGAGCTATGTTTCCACCCCTTCAACTTGTAGTTCATCTTCGTCCTTGGATCTCAAGTTAGTCTCCTGTAAGGGAGCACGTAGGTGGTCTTGAGTTTTCATCCCTTCTTTTAACCCTGTGTCTTTTCATTGGAGTCCTGAAGAGCCTGTCCTTTTATTCTGAGAATTGAGAGCTATGTCCTTATTGCACTTTAAAAATTTCTTTTGTTATCATTAATCCACAATCATGCAAAGAACATTATGATCACCAAGTACACCACGTCCCCCCCAAAAACCCCATTACAGGAGTTGTCCATCAGCATAGTTGGATGCTGTAGACCCCTTCACCATGTCCCCCCCACACCCTGTTACAGTCGCTTTCCATCAGCGTGTAGTAAGATGCTGTAGAATCACTACTGGTCTTCTCTGTGTTGTACAGCCCTCCCAATGCTCCCCCCACCCACACATTATACATGCTTGAGGGACAATGGCATGACCACCGCTGATAGGGGGAGGGACAAATAAAAAGAACACCTCTTTCTAGGCAGCAGCATTTGGGAGCAAAGAGAGTGTTGTGGAGTTACGTGTTTGTTTGAGTGTCCAAACTATCCTCCTTAGTTGGTTATTACTTCTTTACTTTCAAGAACATCATAGAATCCACTGATTTCAAAAGCCCAGACACATATTATTACAGCAATTCAGTTGTTGAGGTGAGAAAAAATGAGAAGGACTTTGCTGTACCACTAAATCTATGGCTGGGCACTGCTGAAACCAAACAAAAAGAATTCACAGTGTCTAGATAGGGCTATTTTCTTCTGACTGTCTCTGGGGACTCAAACAAAATCCATTTGTTTGTTTGTTTGCTTTTCGGTTACACTTGTGTAGGGTTGCTGTCCCCAACCCTTCGGATTGTAGTTTGTCTGTGTCTTTGGATCTCAAGTGAGTCTCCTATAGGGGAGCACTTAGGTGATCTTGAGTTTTCATCCCTTCTTTAAACCCTGTGTCTTTTGTTTGGAGCTCGCAAAGCCTGTTTTATTGCTGTGCCCATATTGCACTTAAAAACATTTTTTTAATCATTAATCTGCAATCACGTGAAGAACATCATATTTACTAGGCTCCCACCTTCACCAAGTCCCCACCAAAACCTCTTACAGTCGTTGTCCATAGGCATTGTTGTATGCTGTAGACTGCTTCACCATGTCCTCCCACAAACACCCCATTACAGTCGCTGTCCATCAGCGTGTAGTAAATGCTGTAGAATCTCTACTTGTCTTCTCTGTGTTGTACATCCCTCCCTTTGCCCCCCCGAGCCCACGCATTATACATGTTAATCCTAATGTCCCCTTTCTTCTCCCTGCCCTTATCCCTCCCTTCCCGCACACCCTGACCATTCCCTTTCCCTTTGGTAACTGTTATTGAACTCTCGGGTTCTGTGAGTCTGCTGCTGTTTATTTCCTCCAGTTTTTCTTTGTTGTTATACTCCACACATGAGTGAAATCATTTGCTACTTGTCTTTCTCCACCTGGTGTATATCACTGAGCATGCTACCGTCTAGCTACATCCACATCCTTGCAAATGGTAGGATTTGTTTTCTTCTTATGGCTGCTTACTGCACTTTTTAAACTGGACTTCATTCTTCCTTTTTGTTTGTAGTTTCCCTATGTGCTTTCACCATTGATCTGTTGGTTATGAGCAATAGCTTTGTGTTAATCGATATGTATCTGAATCTGTGTAACTGTCTGTCTATCTATCAATCTATCTATCCTTCTATCTTTCTATCTATGTATCTCTCTCTCTATCTTCCTATCATCTATCTATCGTGTCTATCATCTATCTATAATCTCTCATCTATCTGTGTATCTATGAATCAATCATCTTTTTGTCTTCCCATCTATCCTTATGTACAGAACAGTTAACAACATCGCCTATGTCACTTCCCTACATTATGCTTCCAAAAATCTTGCCAAGTAACTAGGACGTATGGAGAGCTCTGGATACACTGAGACAATTGCAGGTCGAGTCTGCCGCGTGTGCTTACAAAACCAGTAAATGGTTGTCCAGGGACTTGAACCCATATCTCTGTCCTCTGTCCTCTTTTACCTCCTTCTCGCCTGCTGACTCTAATTTGCCACAATAATTGTCTAAGTCTTCCCTGAAGACCACAACTATCCTTCCTCTGGGCCTGCTGTAGTCAGAAAAGTATACTTGGTGCTTTGCTCATCACCAAGTATGAAGGACATCGGCGTGATCACCTCTGATAGGAGGAGGGACAAATAAAAATGAACACCTATTTCTAGACAGGAGCAGTTTTGAACAAAGAGTGTGTTGTGGAGTGACGTTTTTATTTGAGTGTCCAACCTTCACTCTTAAGTGGTTATTACTTTTTTACATTCATGAACATCATAAAACGCACTGATTTCAAAAGCCCAGACGCATATTATTACAGCAATTCTGTTATTGAGGTGAGAAAAATTGAGAAGGACTTTGCTGTACAACGGAATCTATTTCTGGGCACTGCTGAAACCAAACAAAAAAAAATTCATGGTGGCCAGCTAGGGCTATTTTCTACTGACTGTCACGGGGGACTCCAACAGAATCCATTTGTTTGTTTGTTTGTTTCTCAGTTTCACTTTTTTTGGGTACCTGTCATCGCCCCTTCAGCTTTTAATTTGTCCGTGTCCTGGGATCTCAAGTGAGTCTCCTGTAAGGGAGCTCATACATGGTCTTGAGTGAAAGATAGCTTAGTTTAGTATGATGCTTTCCTATCTACCTACCTATCTATCTCTTTACCTATCTATGTAATCTTTCTTTCTATCTATCTGTCATCTATCTATGTATGGTCTGTCATCTATCTACTATCATCTGTGTATCTATCTAATTAAATTATCATCTATATGTATGAATATCAGTCGAATCTACGTATCAATCATTTGTCTCTCTATATATCTGTTTTCTCACTTTTGTCAACGTTCTGTCCCTAGGTGCACTTTGATTCCTCTGTGTACTTCTCAGTCTCAATTCCTTGTGCTTGTTTTTGTGAGTTAGCTGTGTGTTTGGGTCTTGAGAGGAGTGGCCTTCGTTGGGAACTTCTCCTGCGTAGGTGGCACGAGTGTGCTGGGTGTGGAGAGTGTGGTTGGTGGGCTGCGCTCTTGAAACTGTGCAGCCCAGTGCCCTCCAGCTGCTCTGCCCCTGGGCCGTTCCTGCTGTGGCGGCTGCATGAGCTGCAGGGAATATCCGAGGCACCATGCAGGGAGCACCCTGGCAGGCCTGCGGGGTCCGTGGTAGGTACATGCCCAGTAGTATGTCTTTTTGCCTGTGCACCGATGTTACCTCGGTGGCCCTGCTTGGTGGCCCATCTTCAGAGAGTATGTGTGTAGTCACTGGTTAAGGGAACTGCCTTTTGGTGACACGCGGGGTTCTTCTGGGCCAGTGGCCCATGGACTTGCTGAGGTGGCAGCCCAGCTAGCTTGTGGGGAAACTGCTCCCCTCTGCTGTCAAGGTGGAGGTGGAATTTCAGTGCATTTACGCATTTTGATGTGAGTGAGGTCTCTCTGAAATGTAATAGTAGCGTTGAGAGCTATTTTTCCACCCCCTCTACTTGTAGTTCATCTTCGTCCTTGAATCTCAAGTTAGTCTCCTGTAAGGGAGCACGTAGGTGGTCTTGAGTTTTCATCCCTTCTTTTAACCCTGTGTCTTTTCATTGGAGTCCTGAAGAGCCTGTCCTTTTATTCTGAGAATTGAGAGCTATGTCCTTATTGCACTTTAAAAATTTCTTTTGTTATCATTAATCCACAATCATGCAAAGAACATTATGATCACCAAGTACACCACGTCCCCCCCAAAAACCCCATTACAGGAGTTGTCCATCAGCATAGTTGGATGCTGTAGACCCCTTCACCATGTCCCCCCCACACCCTGTTACAGTCGCTTTCCATCAGCGTGTAGTAAGATGCTGTAGAATCACTACTGGTCTTCTCTGTGTTGTACAGCCCTCCCAATGCTCCCCCCACCCACACATTATACATGCTTGAGGGACAATGGCATGACCACCGCTGATAGGGGGAGGGACAAATAAAAAGAACACCTCTTTCTAGGCAGCGGCATTTGGGAGCAAAGAGAGTGTTGTGGAGTTACGTGTTTGTTTGAGTGTCCAAACTATCCTCCTTAGTTGGTTATTACTTCTTTACTTTCAAGAACATCATAGAATCCACTGATTTCAAAAGCCCAGACACATATTATTACAGCAATTCAGTTGTTGAGGTGAGAAAAAATGAGAAGGACGTTGCTGTACCACTAAATCTATGGCTGGGCACTGCTGAAACCAAACAAAAAGAATTCACAGTGTCTAGATAGGGCTATTTTCTTCTGACTGTCTCTGGGGACTCAAACAAAATCCATTTGTTTGTTTGTTTGCTTTTCGGTTACACTTGTGTAGGGTTGCTGTCCCCAACCCTTCGGATTGTAGTTTGTCTGTGTCTTTGGATCTCAAGTGAGTCTCCTATAGGGGAGCACTTAGGTGATCTTGAGTTTTCATCCCTTCTTTTAACCCTGTGTCTTTTGTTTGGAGCTCGCAAAGCCTGTTTTATTGCTGTGCCCATATTGCACTTAAAAACATTTTTTTAATCATTAATCTGCAATCACGTGAAGAACATCATATTTACTAGGCTCCCACCTTCACCAAGTCCCCACCAAAACCTCTTACAGTCGTTGTCCATAGGCATTGTTGTATGCTGTAGACTGCTTCACCATGTTCCAGCACAAACACCCCATTACAGTCGCTGTCCATCAGCGTGTAGTAAATGCTGTAGAATCTCTACTTGTCTTCTCTGTGTTGTACATCCCTCCCTTTGCCCCCCCGAGCCCACGCATTATACATGTTAATCCTAATGTCCCCTTTCTTCTCCCTGCCCTTATCCCTCCCTTCCCGCACACCCTGACCATTCCCTTTCCCTTTGGTAACTGTTATTGAACTCTCGGGTTCTGTGAGTCTGCTGCTGTTTATTTCCTCCAGTTTTTCTTTGTTGTTATACTCCACACATGAGTGAAATCATTTGCTACTTGTCTTTCTCCACCTGGTGTATATCACTGAGCATGCTACCGTCTAGCTACATCCACATCCTTGCAAATGGTAGGATTTGTTTTCTTCTTATGGCTGCTTACTGCACTTTTTAAACTGGACTTCATTCTTCCTTTTTGTTTGTAGTTTCCCTATGTGCTTTCACCATTGATCTGTTGGTTATGAGCAATAGCTTTGTGTTAATCGATATGTATCTGAATCTGTGTAACTGTCTGTCTATCTATCAATCTATCTATCCTTCTATCTTTCTATCTATGTATCTCTCTCTCTATCTTCCTATCATCTATCTATCGTGTCTATCATCTATCTATAATCTCTCATCTATCTGTGTATCTATGAATCAATCATCTTTTTGTCTTCCCATCTATCCTTATGTACAGAACAGTTAACAACATCGCCTATGTCACTTCCCTACATTATGCTTCCAAAAATCTTGCCAAGTAACTAGGACGTATGGAGAGCTCTGGATACACTGAGAGAATTGCAGGTCGAGTCTGCCGCGTGTGCTTACAAAACCAGTAAATGGTTGTCCAGGGACTTGAACCCATATCTCTGTCCTCTGTCCTCTTTTACCTCCTTCTCGCCTGCTGACTCTAATTTGCCACAATAATTGTCTAAGTCTTCCCTGAAGACCACAAGTATCCTTCCTCTGGGCCTGCTGTAGTCAGAAAAGTATACTTGGTGCTTTGCTCATCATCAAGTATGAAGGACATCGGCGTGATCACCTCTGATAGGAGGAGGGACAAATAAAAATGAACACCTATTTCTAGACAGGAGCAGTTTTGAACAAAGAGTGTGTTGTGGAGTGACGTTTTTATTTGAGTGTCCAACCTTCACTCTTAAGTGGTTATTACTTTTTTACATTCATGAACATCATAAAACGCACTGATTTCAAAAGCCCAGACGCATATTATTACAGCAATTCTGTTATTGAGGTGAGAAAAATTGAGAAGGACTTTGCTGTACAACGGAATCTATTTCTGGGCACTGCTGAAACCAAACAAAAAAAAATTCATGGTGGCCAGCTAGGGCTATTTTCTACTGACTGTCACGGGGGACTCCAACAGAATCCATTTGTTTGTTTGTTTGTTTCTCAGTTTCACTTTTTTTGGGTACCTGTCATCGCCCCTTCAGCTTTTAATTTGTCCGTGTCCTGGGATCTCAAGTGAGTCTCCTGTAAGGGAGCACATACATGGTCTTGAGTGAAAGATAGCTTAGTTTAGTATGATGCTTTCCCATCTACCTACGTATCTATCTCTTTACCTATCTATGTAATCTTTCTTTCTATCTATCTGTCATCTATCTATGTATGGTCTGTCATCTATCTACTATCATCTGTGTATCTATCTAATTAAATTATCATCTATATGTATGAATATCAGTCGAATCTACGTATCAATCATTTGTCTCTCTATATATCTGTTTTCTCACTTTTGTCAACGTTCTGTCCCTAGGTGCACTTTGATTCCTCTGTGTACTTCTCAGTCTCAATTCCTTGTGCTTGTTTTTGTGAGTTAGCTGTGTGTTTGGGTCTTGAGAGGAGTGGCCTTCATTGGGAACTTCTCCTGCGTAGGTGGCACGAGTGTGCTGGGTGTGGAGAGTGTGGTTGGTGGCCTGCGCTCTTGAAAATGTGCAGCCCAGTGCCCTCCAGCTGCTCTGCCCCTGGGCCGTTCTTGCTGTGGCGGCTGCATGAGCTGCAGGGAATATCCGAGGCACCATGCTGGGAGCACCCTGGTGGGCCTGCGGGGTCCGTGGTAGGTACATGCCCAGTAGTATGTCTTTTTGCCTGTGCACCGATGTTACCTCGGTGGCCCTGCTTGGTGGCCCATCTTCAGAGAGTATGTGTGTAGTCACTGGTTAAGGGAACTGCCTTTTGGTGACACGCGGGGTTCTTCTGGGCCAGTGGCCCATGGACTTGCTGAGGTGGCAGCCCAGCTAGCTTGTGGGGAAACTGCTCCCCTCTGCTGTCAAGGTGGAGGTGGAATTTCAGTGCATTTACGCATTTTGATGTGAGTGAGGTCTCTCTGAAATGGAATAGTAGCGTTGAGAGCTATTTTTCCACCCCCTCTACTTGTAGTTCATCTTCGTCCTTGAATCTCAAGTTAGTCTCCTCTAAGGGAGCACGTAGGTGGTCTTGAGTTTTCATCCCTTCTTTTAACCCTGTGTCTTTTCATTGGAGTCCTGAAGAGCCTGTCCTTTTATTTTGAGAATTGAGAGCTATGTCCTTATTGCACTTTAAAAATTTTTTTTGTTATCATTAATCCACAATCACACAAAGAACATTATGTTTACCAAGTACACCACGTCCCCCCCAAAACCCCATTACAGTAGCTGTCCATCAGCATAGTTGGATGCTGTAGACCCCTTCACCATGTCCCCCCCACACCCCGTTACAGTCTCTTTCCATCAGCGTGTAGTAAGATGCTGTAGAATCACTACTGGCTTCTCTGTGTTGTACAGCCTTCCCCATGCTCCCCCCACCCACACATTATACATGCTAATCCTAATGCCCCCTTTCTTTCTCCCCACATTTATCAAACCCTTCCCACCCACCCTGCCTAGTCCCTTTCCCTTTGGAAACTGTTAGTCCACTCTTGTGTTCTGTGAGTCTGCTGCTGTTTTTTTCCTTCAGTTTTTCTTTGTTGTTATACTCAACACATGAGTGAATTCATTTGGTACTTGTCTTTCTCCGCATGGCCTTTTTCACTGAGCATAATACCCTCTATCTCCATCCACGTTGTTCAAATACTAGGATTTTTTTCTTCTTACGGCTGCTTACTGTACTTTAAACTAGATTTCTGTCTTCTCTTTTGTCTGTAGTTTCACTATGTGCTTTCACCATTGCTCTCCTCGTTATTAGCAATAACTTTACGTTAATCAATATGTACCTATATCTATCCATCTGTCTGTCTGTCTGTCTATCTTTCTATCTATCTATCTATCTATCTATCTATCTATCTATCTATCTATCTATCTTCCTATCATCTATCTATGATGTCTATCATCAATCTATGTACCTATCTATCTATCTTTCATATGTCGTCTGTCTAGCTATCTATCTATGAATCAGTCATTTTTCTGTCTGGCCATCTATCCTTATGTACAGAACAGTTAACAACATCGCCTTTGTCACTTCCCTACATTATGCTTCCAAAAATCTTTCAAGGTAACTAGGTTGTAGGAAGAGCACTCGGTTCACCGAGACACTTGCAGGTCGAGTCAGCCACGTGTACCTACAAAACCAGTAAATGGTTTTGCAGGGACATGAACCTGTGTCTGTATCCTCTATTTTCTACTTCTCACTGTCTGACTCTATTTACCCACATTCATTGACTAAGTGCTCCGTGAAGACCACAAGTATTGTTCCTCTGGGCCTGTTGTCCACAGAAAGAAAACTTGGTGCTTTGCTCACCACCATGTTTGAGCGACATCGGCGTGTTCACCGCTGATAGAATGGAACGACAAATGAAAAGAAACACCAGTTGCTAGACAGGAGTAGTTGGGAGCAAAGAGTTTGTTGTGGAGTGACGTGTTTATTTCAGTGTCCATATTCCCTCTTTATATAGTTATTACTTCTTTACATTCATGAACTTCATAAAACAGACTGATCTCAAAGGTCCAGACGTATACTTTTACAGCAATTCAATTGTTGAGTTGAGAGAAAATGAGAAAGACATTGCTGTACCACTAAATCTATGGCTGGGAAATGCTGAAACCAAACAAAAAGAATTCACATTGGCCAGATAGGGCTATTTTCTTCTGACTGTCTCTGTGGACTCAAACAGAATCCATTCTAGGATTGTTTGTTTTTCAGTTTCACTGTGTTGGGTACCTGTACACACCCCTTCGGCTTTTAGATTGTCTGTGTCCTTGGATCTCAACAGAGTCTCCTGTAAGGGAGCACGAAGGTGGTCTTGAGTTTTCATCCCTTCTTTTAACCCTGTGTCATTTGTTTGGAGCACTCAAAGCCTGTCCTTTTATTCTGATGATTCAGAGCTGTGCCCTTATTGGACTTAAAAAATTGTTTTTGTTTTCATTAATCTACAATCACGTGAAGAACATTATGTTTCCTAGACTCCCCCCTTCACCAAGTCCCTCCCAAAAACTTCTTACAGTTGCTGTCAGTTAGCAGAGATGGATGCTGTAGACCCGTTCACGATGTACCCCCACACACACCCCATTACAGTCGCTGTCCTTCAGCGTGTAGTAAGATGCTGTAGAATATCTACTTGTCTTCTCTGTGTTGTACAGAACTCGCCATGCGACCCCGCCCTCACGCATTATACATGCTTATCCTAATCTCCCTTTTCTTTCTCCCCGCCCTTATCCCTCCCTTCCCAACCACCCTTCTCAGTCCTTTTCCCTTTGGTAACTGTTACTCCACATTCGGGTTCTGTGAGACTGCTTCTGTTTCTTTTTTTTCAGTGTTTCTTTGTTGTTATACTCCACACATGAGAGAAATCATTTGGTACTTGTCTTTCTCCGCCTGGATTATTTCACTGAGCATGCTACCGTCTCGCTCCATCCACGTCATTGCAAATGGTAGCATTTGTTTTCTTCTTATGGCTGCAAATGGCAGTTTTTAAAGTGGACTACATTCTTCCTTTAAGTTTGTAGTTTCGCTATGTGCTTTCACCATTGATCTCCTGGTTATGAGCAATAGCTTTGTGTTATTTATATGTATCTGTATGTATCTATCTATCTATCTATCTGACTATCCTTCTATCTTTCTCTTTATCTAACTATCTTTCTATCTATCTTTCTATCTATCATTTATCTATCAATCTATCTTGCTATCTACCTATCATGTCTATCATCTGACTATCTGTCATCTGTCGTCTATCTATCTATCTATGAATCAATCATCTTTTTGTCTGGCCATCTATCCTTATGTACAGGACAGTTAACAACATAGCCTATGTAACTTCCCTACATTATGCTTCCAAAAATATTGCAAAGTAACTAGTCCTTAGGGAGAGCACTGGGTTCACTGAGACACTTGCAGGTCGAGTCAGCCGCTTGTGCTTACAAATCCAGTAATTTATGGTGGTGCAGGGACTTGCACCGATCTCTCTGTCCTCTGTCCTCTTTTACCTCCTTCTCGCTTGCTGACTGTATTCAGCCACATTCGTTGACTAAGTGCTTCCAGAAGACCACAACTATCCTTCCTCTGGGCCTGTTTAGACAGAAAAGTATACTTGGTGCTTTGCTCACCACCAAGTTTGAGGGACAATGGCATGATCACCGCTGAAAGGAGGAGGGACAAATAAAAAGAACACCTGTTTCTAGGCAACAGCTTTTGGGAGCAAAGAGAGTGTTGTGGAGTTACGTGTTTGTTTGAGTGACCAAACTATCCTCTTTAGGTGGTTATTACTACTTTACTTGCAAGAACATCATAAAATCCACTGATTTCAAAAGCCCAGACACATATTATTACAGCAATTCAGTTGTTGAGATGAGAAAAAATGAGAAGGACGTTGCTGTACCACTAAATCTACGGCTGGGCACTGCTGAAACCAAACAAAAAGAATTCACGGTGTCTAGATAGGGCTATTTTCTACTGACTGTCTCTGGGGACTCAAACAAAATCCATTTGTTTGTTTGTTTGCTTTTCAGTTACACTTGTGTAGGGTTGCTGTCCCCACCCCTTCGGATTGTAGTTTGTCTGTGTCTTTGGATCTCAAGTGAGTCTCCTATAGGGGAGCACTTAGGTGATCTTGAGTTTTCATCCCTTCTTTTAACCCTGTGTCTTTTGTTTGGAGCTCGCAAAGCCTGTTTTATTGCTGTGCCCATATTGCACTTAAAAACATTTTTTTTATCATTAATCTGCAATCACGTGGAGAACATCATATTTACTAGGCTCCCACCTTCACCAAGTCCCCACCAAAACCTCTTACTGTCGTTGTCCATAAACATTGTTGTATGCTGTAGACTGCTTCACCATGTTCCAGCACAAACACCCCATTACTGTCGCTGTCCATCAGCGTGTAGTAAATGCTGTAGAATCTCTACATGTCTTCTCTGTGTTGTACATCCCTCCCTTTGCCCCCCCGAGCCCACACATTATACATGTTAATCCTAATGTCCCCTTTCTTCTCCCTGCCCTAATCCCTCCCTTCCCAAACACCCTGCCCATTCCCTTTCCCTTTGGTAACTGTTATTGAACTCTCGGATTCTGTGAGTGTGCTGCTGTTTATTTCCTCCAGTTTTTCTTTGTTGTTCTACTCCACACATGAGTGAAATCTTTGGCAACTTGTCTTTCTCCACCTGGTATATATCACTGAGCATGCTACCGTTTAGCTACATCCACATCCTTGCAAATGGTAGAATTTGATTTCTTCTTATGGCTGCTTACTGCACTTTTTAAACTGGACTTCATTCTTCCTTTTTGTTTGTAGTTTCCCTATGTGCTTTCACCATTGATCTGTTGGTTATGAGCAATAGCTTTGTGTTAATCGATATGTATCTGAATCTGTGTAACTGTCTGTCTATCTATCAATCTATCAATCTATCTATCTATCCTTCTATCTTTCTATCTATGTATCTATCTATCTTCCTATCATCTATCTATCGTGTCTATCATCTATCTATAATCTCTCATCAATGTATCTATGAATCAATCATCTTTTTGTCTTCCCATCTGTCCTTATGTATAGAACAGTTAACAACATCACCTATGTCACTTCCCTACAATATGCTTCCAAAAATCTTGCCAAGTAACTAGGACGTATGGTGAGCACTGGGTACACTGAGACAATTGCAGGTCGAGTCTGCCGCGTGTGCTTACAAAACCAGTAAATGGTTGTCCAGGGACTTGAACCCATATCTCTGTCCT
This sequence comes from Manis pentadactyla, assembly GCF_030020395.1. Taxonomy (NCBI): domain Eukaryota; kingdom Metazoa; phylum Chordata; class Mammalia; order Pholidota; family Manidae; genus Manis; species Manis pentadactyla. The sequence goes on along the minus strand of NC_080038.1, from coordinate 161,990,647 downwards.
CTGACCTCTTTTACCTCCTTCTCCCCTGCTGACTCTAATTTACTTCAATAATTGACTAAGGCTTCCCTGAAGACAACAAGTATCCTTCCTCTGGGCCTGTTGTAGTCAGAAAAGTATACTTGGTGCTTTTCTCATCACCAAGTATGAAGGACATCAGTGTGATCACCTCTGATAGGAGGAGGGACAAATAAAAATGAACACCTATTTCTAGACAGGAGCAGTTTTGAACAAAGAGTGTGTTGTGGAGTGACGTTTTTATTTGAGTGTCCAACCTTCACTCTTAAGTGGTTATTCCTTTTTTACATTCATGAACATCATAAAACGCACTGATTTCAAAAGCCCAGACGCATATTATTACAGCAATTCTGTTATTGAGGTGAGAAAAATTGAGAAGGACTTTGCTGTACAACGGAATCTATTTCTGGGCACTGCTGAAACCAAACAAAAAAAAATTCATGGTGGCCAGATAGGGCTATTTTCTACTGACTGTCTCTGGGGACTGTAACAGAATCCATTTGTTTGTTTGTTTGCTCCTCAGTTTCACTTTTTTTGTGAACCTGTCTCCGCCCCTTCAGCTTTTAATTTGTCCGTGTCCTGGGATCTCAAGTGAGTCTCCTGTAATGGAGCACATACCTGATCTTGAGTGAAAGATAGCTTAGTTTAGTATGACGCTTTCCTATCTACCTACCTATCTATCTCTTTACCTATCTATGTAATCTTTCTATCTATCTATCTGTCATCTATCTATGTATGGTCTGTCATCTATCTACTATCATCTGTGTATCTATCTAATTAATATATCATCTATATGTATGTATATCAGTCGAATCTATGTATCAATCATTTGTCTCTCTCTATATCTGTTTTCTCACTTTTGTCAACGTTCTGTCCCTAGGTGCACTTTGATTCCTCTGTGTCCTTCTCAGTCTCAATTCCTTGTGTTTGTTTTTGTGAGTTAGCTGTGTGTTTGGGTCTTGAGAGGAGTGGCCTTGTGTGGGAACTTCTCCTGCGTAGGTGGCACGAGAATGCTGGGTGTGGATAGTGTGGTTGTTGGGCTGCGCTCTTGAAAATGTGCAGCCCAGTGCCCTCCAGCTGCTCTGCCCCTTGGCCGTTCCTGCTGTGGCGGCTGCATGAGCTGCAGGGAATATCCAAGGCCCTATGCAGGGAGCACCCTGGCGGGACTGCGGGGTCCGTGGTAGGTACATGCCCAGTAGTATGTCTTTTTGCCTGTGCACCGATGTTACCTCGGTGGCCCTGCTTGGTCTCCCATCATCAGAGAGTATGTGTGTAGTCACTGGTTAAGGGAACTGCCTTTTGGTGACACGCGGGGTCCTTCTGGGCCAGTGGCCCATGGACTTGTTGAGGTGGCAGCCCAGCTAGCTTGTGGGGAAACTGCTCCCCTCTGCTGTCAAGGTGGAGGTGGAATTTCAGTGCATTTTTGCATTTAGATGTGAGTGAGGTCTATCTGAAATGGAATAGTAGCGTTGAGAGCTATGTTTCCACCCCCTCAACTTGTAGTTCATCTTCGTACTTGGATCTCAAGTTAGTCTCCTGTAAGGGAGCACGTAGGTGGTCTTGAGTTTTCATCCCTTCTTTTAACCCTGTGTCTTTACATTGGAGTCCTGAAGAGCCTGTCCTTTTATTCTGAGAATTGAGAGCTATGTCCTTATTGCACTTAAATATATTTTTAGTTATCATTAATCCACAATCACGCAAAGAACATTATGATCACCAAGTACACCACGTCCCCCCCAAAAACCCCATTACAGTAGCTGTCCATCAGCATAGTTGGATGCTGTAGACCCCTTCACCATGTCCCCCCCACACCGCGTTACAGTCGCTTTCCATCAGCGTGTAGTAAGATGCTGTAGAATCACTACTGGTCTTCTCTGTGTTGTACAGCCCTCCCCATGCTCCCCCCACCCACACATTATACATGCTAATCCTAATGCCCCCTTTCTTTCTCCCCACATTTATCAAACCCTTCCCACCCACCCTGCCTAGTCCCTTTCCCTTTGGTAGCTGTTAGTCCACTCTTGGGTTCTGTGAGCTGCTGCTGTTTTTTTCCTTCAGTTTTTCTTTGTTGTTATACTCAATACATGAGTGAAATCATTTGGTACTTATCTTTCTCCGCATGGCCTTTTTCACTGAGCTTAATATCCTCTAGCTCCATCCACATTGTTCAAATGGTAGGATATTTTTCTTCTCACGGCTACTTACTGTACTTTTTAAACTAGATTTCTGTCTTCTCTTTGGTCTGTAGTTTCGCTATGTGCTTTCACCATTGCTCTCCTCATTATTACCAATAATTTTAGGATAATCAATATGTACCTATATCTATCTATCCATCTGTCTGTCTATCTATCTATCTATCTATCTATCTATCTATCTATCTATCTATCTATCTATCTATCTATCTATCTTCCTATCATCTATCTATGATGTCTATCATCAATCTATGTACCTATCTATCTATCTTTCATCTGTCGTCTGTCTAGCTATCTTTCTATGAATCAATCATCTTTCTGTCTGGCCATCTATCCTTATGTACAGAACAGTTAACAACATCGCCTTTGTCACTTCACTACATTATGCTTCTAAAAATCTTTCAAGGTAACTAGGCTGTAGGAAGAGCACTCGGTTCACCGAGACACTTGCAGGTCGAGTCAGCCACGTGTACCTACAAAACCAGTAAATGGTTTTGCAGGGACTTGAACCTGTGTCTGTATCCTCTATTATCTTCTTCTCACTGGCTGACTCTATTTAGCCACATTCATTGACTAAGTGCTCCGTGAAGACCACAAGTATTGTTCCTCTGGGCCTGTTGTCCACAGAAAGAAAACTTGGTGCTTTGCTCACCACAATGTTTGAGGGACATCGGCGTGATCACCGCTGATAGGATGGAACGACAAATGAAAAGGAACACCAGTTGCTAGACAGGAGCTGTTGGGAGCAAAGAGTGCGTTGTGGAGTGACGTGTTTATTTCAGTGTCCAAACTTCCCTCTTTATATAGTTATTACTTCTTTACATTCATGAACTTCATAAAACCCACTGATCTCAAAGGTCCAGACGTATACTTTTACAGCAATTCAATTGTTGATTTGAGAGAAAATGAGAAAGACGTTGCTGTACCACTAAATCTATGGCTGGGCAATGCAGAAACCAAACAAAAAGAAATCACGTTGGCCAGATAGGGCTATATTCTACTGACTGTCTCTGTGGACTCAAACAGAATCCATTCTAGGATTGTTTGTTTTTCAGTTTCACTGTGTTGGGTACCTGTACACACCCCTTCGGCTTTTAGATTGTCTGTGTCCTGGATCTCAAGAGAGTCTCCTGTAAGGGAGCACGAAGGTGGTCTTGAGTTTTCATCCCTTCTTTAACCCTGTGTCATTTGTTTGGAGCACTCAAAGCCTGTCCTTTTATTCTGATGATTCAGAGCTGTGCCCTTATTGCACTTAAAAAATTGTTTTTGTTGTCATTAATCTACAGTTACGTGAAGAACATTATGTTTACTAGACTCCCCCCTTCACCAAGTCCCTCCCAAAAACCTCTTACAGTTGCTGTCAGTTAGCAGAGTTGGATGCTGTAGACCCATTCACGATGTACCCCCACACACACCCCATTACAGTCGCTGTCCTTCAGCGTGTAGTAAGATGCTGTAGAATATCTACTTGTCTTCTCTCTGTTGTACAGCACTCGCCGTGCGACCCTGCCCTCACGCATTATACATGCTTATCCTAATCTCCCTTTTCTTTCTCCCCAGCCTTATCCCTCCCTTCCCAACCACCCTTCTCAGTCCATTTCCCTTTGGTAACTGTTACTCCACATTCGGGTTCTGTGAGTCTGCTGCTGTTTTTTTTTTTCAGTGTTTCTTTTTTGTTATATTCCACACATGAGTGAAATCATTTGGTAGATGTCTATCTCCGCCTGGAATATTTCACTGAGCATACTACCGTCTCGCTCCATCCACGTCATTGCAAATGGTAGCATTTGTTTTCTTCTTATGGCTGCAAACGGCAGTTTTTAAACTGGACTTCATTCTTCCTTTTAGTTTGTAGTTTCGCTATGTGATTTCACCATTGATCTCCTGGTTATGAGCAATAGCTTTGTGTTATTTAATATGTATCTGTATGTATCTTTCTATCTATATATCTGTCTATCTATCTATCTGTCTATCCTTCTATCTTTCTATTTATCTATCTATCTTTCTATCTATCTATCTATCTATCATCTATCTGTCTATCAATCTATCTTCCTATCTACCTATCATGACTCTCGTCTGTCTATCTTTCATCTGTCATCTATCTATCTATCTATGAATCAATCATCTTTTTGTCTGGCCTTCTATCCTTATGACCAGGACTGTTAACAACATCGCCTATGTCACTTCCCTACATTATGCTTCCAAAAATATTGCAAAGTAACTAGTCCTTAGGGAGAGCACTGGGTTCACTGAGACACATGCAGGTCGAGTCAGCCGCTTGTGCTTACAAATCCAGTAATTTATGGTGGTGCAGGGACAGGCACCCATCTCTCTGTCCTCTGTAATCTTTTACCTCCTTCTCGCTTGCTGACTGTATTCAGCCACATTCGCTGACTAAGTGCTTCCAGAAGACCACAACTATCGTTCCTCTGGGCCTGTTTAGACAGAAAAGTATACTTGGTGCTTCGCTCACCACCAAGTTTGAGGGACAATGGCATGATCACCGCTGATAGGAGGAGGGACAAATAAAAAGAACACCTATTTCTAGGCAGCAGCATTTGGGAGCAAAGAGAGTGTTGTGGAGTTACGTGTTTGTTTGAGTGTCCAAACTATCCTCCTTAGTTGGTTATTACTACTTTACTTTCAAGAACATCATAAAATCCACTGATTTCAAAAGCCCAGACACATATTACTACAGCAATTCTGTTATTGAGGTGAGAAAAATTGAGAAGGAGTTTGCTGTACAACGGAATCTATTTCTGGGCACTGCTGAAACCAAACAAAAAAAAATTCATGGTGGCCAGATAGGGCTATTTTCTACTGACTGTCTCTGGGGACTCAAACAGAACCCATTTGTTTGTTTGTTTGTTTCTCAGTTTCACTTTTTTTGGGTACCTGTCACCGCCCCTTCAGCTTTTAATTTGTCCGTGTCCTGGGATCTCAAGTGAGTCTCCTGTAAGGGAGCACATACATGATCTTGAGTGAAAGATAGCTTAGTTTAGTATGACGCTTTCCTATCTACCTACCTATCTATCTCTTTACCTATCTATGTAATCTTTCTAAATATCTATCTGTCATCTATCTATATATTGTCTGTCATCTATCTACTATCATCTGTGTATCTATCTAATTAATCTATCATCTATATGTATGTATATCAGTCGAATCTATGTATCATTCATTTGTCTCTCTCTATATCTGTTTTCTCACTTTTGTCAACGTTCTGTCATTAGGTGCACTTTGATTCCTCTGTGTCCTTCTCAGTCTCAATTCCTTGTGTTTGTTTTTGTGAGTTAGCTGTGTGTTTGTGTCTTGAGAGGAGAGGCCTTGGGTGGGAACTTCTCATGCGTAGGTGGCAGGATACCGATACGCTTTCAGGTAGAGTCAGCAGAGTGTGCTTACAAAACCAGTAAGTGGAGGTGAAAGGACTTGAACCCGTATCTTTGTCCTCTGTCCTCTTATACTTCCTGCTCGCTTGTTGACTTTATTTAGCCACATTCAGTGAGTAAGTGATCCCTGAAGACCACAAGTATCCTTCGTCTGGGCCTGTTGTCGACAGAAAAGTGTACTTGGCCCTTTGCACACCACCATGTTTGAGGGACATTGGCGTGATCACTGCTGATAGGTGGAGGGACAAATATGAATTAACACTATTTCTGGACAGGAGCAGTTGGGAACAAAGAGTGTGTTGTGGAGTGAAGTGTTTATTTGAGTGTCCAAACTTTCCTCATTAGGTGGTTATTACTTCTTTACATTCGTGAACATCATAAAAAGCAATGATTATAAATGCCCAGACACATATTATTACATCAATTCATTTGTTGAGGTGAGAGGAAATGAGAAGGAAGTTGCTGCACCACTAAATCTATGCCTGAACACTGCTGAAACCAAACAAAAAGAATTCACGGTGGCTAGATAGGGCTATTTTCTACTGACTCTCTCTGGGGTCCAAAACAGAATCCATTTCTTTCTTTGTTTCTCAGTTTCACTTGTGTAGGGTACCTTTCCCCGCACCTTCAGCTTGTAGTTTGTCTGTGTCCTTGGATCTCAAGTGAGTCTCCAGTAAGGGAGCACGTAGGTGGTCTTGAGTTTTCATCAGTTCTTCTAACCCTGTGTCTTTTGATTGGAGCTCTCAAAGGCTGTACTTTTATTCTGATATTTGAGAGCTGTGCTCTTACTGCACTTTGAAATTCTTTTTGTTCTCATTAATATACAATCACATGCAGAAAATTATGTTATTCTGTCTACCCTCTTCACCATGTCACCCCAAATCCCAGTTACAGCCCCTCTCCCTCAGCATGTACTAAGATGCTGTAGAATCACTACATGTCTTCTCTGTGTTGTACAACAATACCCATGACACCCCACCCTACACATTATACATGCTAATCCTAATGCCCCCATTCTTTTTCCCCGCACTTTTTACTCCCTTCCCACAAACCCTACGCAGTCCCTTTCTCTTTGGTAACTGTTAGTCCACTCTCGGGTTCTGTGAGTCTGCTGCTGTCTTTTCCTTCAGTTTTTCTTTGTTATCATACTCCACACATGAGTGAAATCATTTGGTACATGTATTTCCCCGCCTGGCCTATTTGACTGAGCATAATACCCTCTAGCTCCATCCACGTTATTGCAAATGATAGGATTTGTTTTCTTCTTATGGCTGCTTACTGCACTTTTTAAACTGGATTTCATTCTTCTTTTTTGTTTGTAGTTTTGCAATGTGCTTTCACCATTGCTCTCCTTGTTATGAGCAGTAGCTTTGTGCTAATCGATATGTACCTATATCTATCTATCTGTCTGTCTATCTATTTATCAATCACTCAATCAATCATCCTTTTGTCTGTCCATCTGTCCATGTGTACAGAACAGTTAAACATATACCCTATATCACTTTCCTGCACTATGCTCCCAAAAATCCTGCAAAGTATCTAGGCTGCAGAGGGAGCACTGGGTTCACCGAGACACTTGCAGTTCGAGTCGGCCGCGTGTACGTACAAAACCAGGAAATGGTTGTGCTGGGACTTGAACCCGTGTCTCTATCCTCTGTCCTCTTTCATCTCCTTCTAACTTGCTGTCTGTATTTAGCCACATTCATTGACTAAGGGCTCCCTGAAGATCTCAAGTATCATTCCTCTGGGCCTGTTGTCGACAGAAAAGTCAACTTGTTGCTTTGCTCACCACGATGTTTGAAGGACATCAGCGTGATCACCGCCGATAGGACGGAGGGTCAAATAAAAAGGAACACCAATTTCTAGACAGGATCAGTTGGGAGCTAACAGTGTATTGTGGAGTGACGTGTTTATTTGAGTGTCCAAACTTCCCTCTTTAGGTGGTTATTAGATTTTCACATTCGTGAACATCATAAAATCCACTGATTTCAAAGGCCCAGATGCTTATTATTACAGAAACTCAGTTGTTGAGGTGAGAGAAAATGAGAAGTATGTTGCTGCACCACTAAATCTATGGCTGGGAACTGTTGGAACCAAACACAAAGAATTCACGGTGGCCAGATAGGGCTATTTTCTGCAGACTGTCTCTGGGGACTCAAACAGAATCCATTTGCTTGATTGTTTGATTTTCCGTTTCACTCGTGTAGGGTACTTGTCCACACACCTTCGGCTTGTAGTTTGTCTGTGTCCTTGGATCTCAAGTGAGTCTCCAGTAAGTAAGCACGTAGGTGTCTTGAGTTTTCATCCCTTCTTTTATCCCTGTGTCTTTTGTTTGCAGCACTCAGTGCCTGACCTTTTATTCTGATGATTCAGAGCTGTGCACTTATTGCACTTAAAGAATATTTTTTATCATTAATCTACAATCACGTGAAGAACATTATGTTTACTATGCTCCCCCTTTCACCAAGTCCACCCGAAAAACGTCTTCAGTCACTGTCGATCAGCGTAGTTGGATTCTGTAGACTCCTTCACCATGTCCCCCCCAAAAGTCCCCGTTACAGTCACTGTCCATCAGTGAGTAGTAAGATGCTAAATGATCTCTACAAGCCTTCTCTGTTTTGTACAGTACTCCCCATGCACACCCGACCCCGCGCATTATACATGCTAAACTTAATGCCCCCATTCTTTCTCCCCTCACTTATCCCTCCCTTCAGAATCACCCTGCCCAGTCCTTTTTCCTTTGGTTACTTTTAGTCAACTCACGGGTTCTGTGAGTCTGCTGCTGTTTTTTTACTTCAGTTTTTCTTTGTTGTTATACTCCACACATGAGTGGAATCACTTGGTACTTGCCTTTATCCGCCTGCCCTATTTTTCTGAACATACTACCGTCTTGCTCCATCCATGTCATTGAAAATGGTAGTATTTGTTTTCTTCTTAAGGCTGCTTACTGCACTTTTTAAACTGGATTTCATTCTTCCTTTTTGTTTGTAGTTTAGCTATGTTATTCACCATTCAACTCCTGGTTATGAACAATAGCTTTGTGTCAATCGACATGTATCTGTATCTATCTATCTAAAGGTCTGTCTGTCTATCTATGTATCTATGTATGTATATATCTATGTATCTATCTATGTATCTATCTTTCTATCTTCCTAACATCTATCTATGATGTCTATCATCTATTAATCTATGTACCTATCTATCTATCTTTCACCTGTCATCTGTCTACCTATCTATCTATGAAACAATCATCTTTTTGTCTGCCCATCTATCCTTATGTACAGAACAGTTAACAACATAGCCTATGTCTCTTCCCTACATTATGCTTCCAGAAATCTTGCCAGGTAACTAAGCCATAAGGAGAGCACTGTGTTCACCGATATGCTTTCAGGTAGAGTCAGCAGAGTTTGCTTACAAAACCAGTAAATGGAGGTGAAAGGACTTGAACCCGTATCTTTGTCCTCTGTCCTCTTATACTTCCTGCTCGCTTGTTGACTTTATTTAGCCACATTCAGTGAGTAAGTGATCCCTCAAGACCACAAGTATCCTTCGTCTGGGCCTGTTGTTGACAGAAAAGTGTACTTGGCCCTTTGCACACCACCATGTTTGAGGGACATTGGCGTGATCACTGCTGATAGGTGGAGGGACAAATATGAATTAACACCTATTTCTGGACAGGAGCAGTTGGGAACAAAGAGTGTGTTGTGAAGTGTTTATTTGAGTGTCCAAACTTCCCTCTTTAGGTGGTTATTAATTCTTTACATTCGTGAACATCATAAAAAGCAATGATTATAAATGCCCAGACGCATATTATTACAGCAATTCATTTGTTGAGGTGAGAGGAAATGAGAAGGAAGTTGCTGCACCACTAAATCTATGCTTGAGCACTGCTGAAACCAAACAAAAAGAATTCACGGTGGCTAGATAGGGCTATTTTCTACTGACTCTCTCTGGAGTCCAAAACAGAATCCATTTCTTTCTTTGTTTCTCAGTTTCACTTGTGTAGGGTACCTCTCCCCGCCCCTTCAGCTTGTAGTTTGTCTGTGTCCTTGGATCTCAAGTGAGTCTCCAGTAAGGGAGCACGTAGGTGGTCTTGAGTTTTCATCAGTACTTCTAACCCTGTGTCTTTTGATTGGAGCACTCAAAGGCGGTACTTTTACTCTGATATTTGAGAGCTGTGCTCTTCCTGCACTTTGAAATTCTTTTTATTCTCATTAATATACAATCACATGCAGAAAATTATGTTATTCTGTCTACCCTCTTCACCAAGTCACCCCAAATCCCAGTTACAGCCGCTCTTCGTCAGCATGTACTAAGATGCTGTAGAATCACTACATGTCTTCTCTGTGTTGTACAGCCCTACCCATGACACCCCACCCTACACATTATACATGCTAATCCTAATGCCCCCATTCTTTTTCCCCGCACTTTTTACTCCCTTCCCACAAACCCTACCCAGTCCCTTTCTCTTTGGTAACTTTTAGTCCACTCTCGGGTTCTGTGAGTCTGCTGCTGTCTTTTCCTTCAGTTTTTCTTTGTTATCATACTCCACACATGAGTGAAATCATTTGGTACATGTATTTCTCCGCCTGGCCTATTTGACTGAGCATAATACCCTCTAGCTCCATCCACGTTATTGCAAATGATAGGATTGGTTTTCTTCTTATGGCTGCTTACTGCACTTTTTAAACTGGATTTCATTCTTCTTTTTTGTTTGTAGTTTTGCAATGTGCTTTCACCATTGCTCTCCTTGTTATGAGCAGTAGCTTTGTGCTAATCGATATGTACCTATATCTATCTATCTGTCTGTCTATCTATTTATCAATCACTCAATCAATCATCCTTTTGTCTGTCCATCTGTCCATGTGTACAGAACAGTTAAACATATACCCTATATCACTTTCCTGCACTATGCTCCCAAAAATCCTGCAAAGTATCTAGGCTGCAGAGGGAGCACTGGGTTCACCGAGACACTTGCAGTTCGAGTCGGCCGCGTGTACGTACAAAACCAGGAAATGGTTGTGCTGGGACTTGAACCCGTGTCTCTATCCTCTGTCCTCTTTCATCTCCTTCTAACTTGCTGTCTGTATTTAGCCACATTCATTGACTAAGGGCTCCCTGAAGATCTCAAGTATCATTCCTCTGGGCCTGTTGTCGACAGAAAAGTCAACTTGTTGCTTTGCTCACCACCATGTTTGAAGGACATCAGCGTGATCACCGCCGATAGGACGGAGGGTCAAATAAAAAGGAACACCAATTTCTAGACAGGAGCAGTTGGGAGCTAACAGTGTATTGTGGAGTGACGTGTTTATTTGAGTGTCCAAACTTCCCTCTTTAGGTGGTTATTAGATTTTCACATTCGTGAACATCATAAAATCCACTGATTTCAAAGGCCCAGATGCTTATTATTACAGCAACTCAGTTGTTGAGGTGAGAGAAAATGAGAAGTATGTTGCTGCACCACTAAATCTATGGCTGGGAACTGTTGGAACCAAACACAAAGAATTCACGGTGGCCAGATAGGGCTATTTTCTGCAGACTGTCTCTGGGGACTCAAACAGAATCCATTTGCTTGATTGTTTGATTTTCCGTTTCACTCGTGTAGGGTACTTGTCCACACACCTTCGGCTTGTAGTTTGTCTGTGTCCTTGGATCTCAAGTGAGTCTCCAGTAAGTAAGCACGTAGGTGTCTTGAGTTTTCATCCCTTGTTTTATCCCTGTGTCTTTTGTTTGCAGCACTCAGTGCCTGACCTTTTATTCTGATGATTAAGAGCTGTGCACTTATAGCACTTAAAGAATATTTTTTATCATTAATCTACAATCACGTGAAGAACATTATGTATACTATGCTACCCCCTTCACCAAGTCCCCCCGAAAAACCTCTTCAGTCACTGCCAATCAGCGTAGTTGGATGCTGTAGACTATTTCACCATATCCCCCCCAAAAGTCCACGTTACAGTCACTCTCCATCAGTGAGTAGTAAGATGCTAAATGATCTCTACTAGTCTTCTCTGTGTTGTACAGTACTCCCCATGCACACCCGACCCCGCGCATTATACATGCTAAACTTAATGCCCCCATTCTTTCTCCCCACACTTATCCCTCCCTTCAGACTCACCCTGCCCAGTCCTTTTTCCTTTGGTTACTTTTAGTCAACTCTCGGGTTCTGTGAGTCTGCTGCTGTTTTTTTACTTCAGTTTTTCTTTGTTGTTATACACATGAGTGGAATCACTTGGTACTTGCCTTTATCCGCCTGCCCTATTTTTCTGAACATACTACCGTCTTGCTCCATCCACGTCATTGAAAATGGTAGCATTTGTTTTCTTCTTAAGGCTGCTTACTGCACATTTTAAACTGGATTTCATTCTTCCTTTTTGTTTGTAGTTTAGCTATGTTATTCACCATTCAACTCCTGGTTATGAACAATAGCTTTGTGTCAATCGACAGGTATCTGTATCTATCTATCTAAAGGTCTGTCTGTCTATCTATGTATCTATGTATGTATATATCTATGTATCTATCTATGTATCTATCTTTCTATCTTCCTATCATCTATCTATGATGTCTATCATCTATTAATCTATGTACATATCTATCTTTCACCTGTCATCTGTCTACCTATCTATCTATGAAACAATCATCTTTTTGTCTGCCCATCTATCCTTATGTACAGAACAGTTAACAACATAGCCTATGTCTCTTCCTTACATTATGCTTCCAGAAATTTTGCCAGGTAACTAAGCCATAAGGAGAGCACTGTGTTCACCGATACGCTTTCAGGTAGAGTCAGCAGAGTTTGCTTACAAAACCAGTAAATGGAGGTGAAAGGACTTGAACCCGTATCTTTGTCCTCTGTCCTCTTATACTTCCTGCTCGCTTGTTGACTTTATTTAGCCACATTCAGTGAGTAAGTGATCCCTGAAGACCACAAGTATCCTTCGTCTGGGCAAGTTGTCGACAGAAAAGTGTACTTGGCCCTTTGCACACCACCATGTTTGAGGGACATTGGCGTGATCACTGCTGATAGGTGGAGGGACAAATATGAATTAACACCTATTTCTGGACAGGAGCAGTTGGGAACAAAGAGTGTGTTGTGGAGTGAAGTGTTTATTTGAGTGTCCAAACTTCCCTCTTTAGGTGGTTATTACTTCTTTACATTCGTGAACATCATAAAAAGCAATGATTATAAATGCCCAGACGCATATTATTACAGCAATTCATTTGTTGAGGTGAGAGGAAATGAGAAGGAAGATGCTGCACAACTAAATCTATGCCTGAGCACTGCTGAAACCAAACAAAAAGAATTCACGGTGGCTAGATAGGGCTATTTTCTACTGACTCTCTCTGGGGACTCAAACAGAATTCATTTGTTTGTTTCTTATTTTCACTTGTATAGGTAATCTGTCCCCGCCCCTTCAGCTTGTAGTTTGTCTGTGTCCTTGGATCTGAAGTGAGTCTCCAGTAAGGGAGCACGTAGGTGTCTTGAGTTTTCATCCCTTCTTTTATCCCTGTGTCTTTTGTTTGCAGCACTCAGTGCCTGACCTTTTATTCTGATGAATAAGAGCTGTGCACTTATTGCACTTAAAGAATATTTTTTATCATTAATCTACAATCACGTGAAGAACATTATGTTTACTATGCTCCCCCCTTCACCAAGTCCCCCCGAAAAACCTCTTCAGTCACTGTCGATCAGCGTAGTTGGATGCTGTAGACTCGTTCACCATGTCCCCCCCAAAAGTCCCCGTTACAGTCACTGTCCATCAGTGAGTAGTAAGATGCTAAATGATCTCTACTAGTCTTCTCTGTGTTGTACAGTACTCCCCATGCACACCTGATCCCGCGCATTATACATGCTAAATTTAATGCCCCCATTCTTTCTCCCCACACTTATCCCTCCCTTCAGACTCACCTTGCCCAGTACTTTTTCCTTTGGTTACTTTTAGTCAACTCTCAGGTTCTGTGAGTCTGCTGCTGTTTTTTTACTTCAGTTTTTCTTTGTTTTTATACTCCACACATGAGTGGAATCACTTGGTACTTGCCTTTATCCGCCTGCCCTATTTTTCTGAACATACTACCGTCTTGCTCCATCCACGTCATTGAAAATGGTAGTGTTTGTTTTCTTCTTAAGGCTGCTTACTGCACTTTTTAAACTGGATTTCATTCTTCCTTTTTGTTTGTAGTTTAGCTATGTTATTCACCATTCAACTCCTGGTTATGAACAATAGCTTTGTGTCAATCGACATGTATCTGTATCTATCTATCTAAAGGTCTGTCTGTCTATCTACGTATCTATGTATGTTTATAACTATGTATCTATGTATCTATCTATGTATCTATCTATCTTCCTATCATCTATCTATGATGTCTATCATCTATTAATCTATGTACCTATCTATCTATCTTTCACCTGTCATCTGCCTACCTATCTATCTATGAAACAATCATCTTTTTGTCTGCCCATCTATCCTTATGTACAGAACAGTTAACAACATAGCCTATGTCTCTTCCCTACATTATGCTTCCAGAAATCTTGCCAGGTAACTAAGCCATAAGGAGAGCACTGTGTTCACCGATACGCTTTCAGGTAGAGTCAGCAGAGTTTGCTTATAAAACCAGTAAATGGAGGTGAAAGGACTTGAACCCGTATCTTTGTCCTCTGTCCTCTTATACTTCCTGCTCGCTTCTTGACTTTATTTAGCCACATTCAGTGAGTAAGTGATCCCTGAAGACCACAAGTATCCTTCGTCTGGGCAAGTTGTCGACAGAAAAGTGTACTTGGCCCTTTGCACACCACCATGTTTGAGGGACATTGGCGTGATCACTGCTGATAGGTGGAGGGACAAATATGAATTAACACCTATTTCTGGACAGGAGCAGTTGGGAACAAAGAGTGTGTTGTGGAGTGAAGTGTTTATTTGAGTGTCCAAACTTCCCTCTTTAGGTGGTTATTACTTCTTTACATTCGTGAACATCATAAAAAGCAATGATTATAAATGCCCAGACACATATTATTACAGCAATTCATTTGTTGAGGTGAGAGGAAATGAGAAGGAAGTTGCTGCACCACTAAATCTATGCCTGAGCACTGCTGAAACCAAACAAAAAGAATTCACGGTGGCTAGATAGGGCTATTTTCTACTGACTCTCTCTGGAGTCCAAAACAGAATCCATTTCTTTCTTTGTTTCTCAGTTTCACTTGTGTAGGGTACCTTTCCCCGCACCTTCAGCTTGTAGTTTGTCTGTGTCCTTGGATCTCAAGTGAGTCTACAGTAAGGGAGCACGCAGGTGGTCTTGAGTTTTCATCAGTTCTTCTAACCCAGTGTCTTTTGATTGGAGCTATCAAAGGCTGTACTTTTATTCTGATATTTGAGAGCTGTGCTCTTACTGCACTTTGCAATTCTTTTTGTTCTCATTAATATACAATCACATGCAGAAAATTATGTTATTCTGTCTACCCTCTTCACCATGTCACCCCAAATCCCAGTTACAGCCGCTCTCCCTCAGCATGTACTAAGATGCTGTAGAATCACTACATGTCTTCTCTGTGTTGTACAGCCCTACCCATGACACCCCACCCTACACATTATACATGCTATTCCTAATGCCCCCATTCTTTTTCCCCGTACTTTTTACTCCCTTCCCACAAACCCTACCCAGTCCCTTTCTCTTTGGTAACTGTTAGTCCACTCTCGGGTTCTGTGAGTCTGCTGCTGTCTTTTCCTTCAGTTTTTCTTTGTTATCATACTCCACACATGAGTGAAGTCATTTGGTACATGTATTTCTCCGCTTGGCCTATTTGACTGAGCATAATACCCTCTAGCTCCATCCACGTTATTGCAAATGATAGGATTTGTTTTCTTCTTATGGCTGCTTACTGCACTTTTTAAACTGGATTTCATTCTTCTTTTTTGTTTGTAGTTTTGCAATGTGCTTTCACCATTGCTTTCCTTGTTATGAGCAGTAGCTTTGTGCTAATCGATATGTACCTATATCTATCTATCTGTCTGTCTATCTATTTATCAATCACTCAATCAATCATCCTTTTGTCTGTCCATCTGTCCATGTGTACAGAACAATTAACCATATACCCTATAACACTTTCCTGCACTATGCTCCCAAAAATCCTGCAAAGTATCTAGGCTGCAGAGGGAGCACTGGGTTCACCGAGACACTTGCAGTTCGAGTCGGCCGCGTGTACGTACAAAACCAGGAAATGGTTGTGCTGGGACTTGAACCCGTGTCTCTATCCTCTGTCCTCTTTCATCTCCTTCTAACTTGCTGTCTGTATTTAGCCACATTCATTGACTAAGGGCTCCCTGAAGATCTCAAGTATCATTCCTCTGGGCCTGTTGTCGACAGAAAAGTCAACTTGTTGCTTTGCTCACCACCATGTTTGAAGGACATCAGCGTGATCACCGCTGATAGGACGGAGGGTCAAATAAAAAGGAACACCAATTTCTAGACAGGAGCAGTTGGGAGCTAACAGTGTATTGTGGAGTGACGTGTTTATTTGAGTGTCCAAACTTCCCTCTTTAGGTGGTTATTAGATTTTCACATTCGTGAACATCATAAAATCCACTGATTTCAAAGGCCCAGATGCTTATTATTACAGCAACTCAGTTGTTGAGGTGAGAGAAAATGAGAAGTATGTTGCTGAACCACTAAATCTATGGCTGGGATCTGTTGGAACCAAACACAAAGAATTCACGGTGGCCAGATAGGGCTATTTTCTGCAGACTGTCTCTGGGGACTCAAACAGAATCCATTTGCTTGATTGTTTGATTTTCCGTTTCACTCGTGTAGGGTACTTGTCCACACACCTTCGGCTTGTAGTTTGTCTGTGTCCTTGGATCTCAAGTGAGTCCCCTGTAAGTAAGCACGTAGGTGTCTTGAGTTTTCATCCCTTCTTTTATCCCTGTGTCTTTTGTTTGCAGCACTCAGTGCCTGACCTTTTATTCTGATGATTAAGAGCTCTGAACTTATTGCACTTAAAGAATATTTTTTATCATTAATCTACAATCACGTGAAGAACATTATGTTTACTATGCTCCCCCCTTCACCAAGTCCCCCCGAAAAACCTCTTCAGTCACTGTCGATCAGCGTAGTTGGATGCTGTAGACTCCTTCACCATGTCCCCACCAAAAGTCCCCGTTACAGTCACTGTCCATCAGTGAGTAGTAAGATGCTAAATGATCTCTACTAGTCTTCTCTGTGTTGTACAGTACTCCCCATGCACAAATGATCCCGCGCATTATACATGCTAAATTTAATGCCCCCATTCTTTCTCCCCACACTTATCCCTCCCTTCAGACTCACCCTGCCCAGTCCTTTTTCCTTTGGTTACTTTTAGTCAACTCTCGGGTTCTGTGAGTCTGCTGCTGTTTTTTTACTTCAGTTTTTCTTTGTTGTTATACTCCGCACATGAGTGGAATCACT
Organism: Manis pentadactyla; assembly: GCF_030020395.1. NCBI lineage: Eukaryota > Metazoa > Chordata > Mammalia > Pholidota > Manidae > Manis > Manis pentadactyla. The sequence continues at coordinate 161,973,615 of NC_080038.1, read as the reverse complement.
TGGTACTTGCCTTTATCCGCCTGCCCTATTTTTCTGAACATACTACCGTCTTGCTCCATCCACGTCATTGAAAATGGTAGTGTTTGTTTTCTTCTTAAGGCTGCTTACTGCACTTTTTAAACTGGATTTCATTCTTCCTTTTTGTTTGTAGTTTAGCTATGTTATTCACCATTCAACTCCTGGTTATGAACAATAGCTTTGTGTCAATCGACATGTATCTGTATCTATCTATCTAAAGGTCTGTCTGTCTATCTACGTATCTATGTATGTTTATAACTATGTATCTATGTATCTATCTATGTATCTATCTATCTATCTTCCTATCATCTATCTATGATGTCTATCATCTATTAATCTATGTACCTATCTATCTCTCTTTCACCTGTCATCTGCCTACCTATCTATCTATGAAACAATCATCTTTTTGTCTGCCCATCTATCCTTATGTACAGAACAGTTAACAACATAGCCTATGTCTCTTCCCTACATTATGCTTCCAGAAATCTTGCCAGGTAACTAAGCCATAAGGAGAGCACTGTGTTCACCGATACGCTTTCAGGTAGAGTCAGCAGAGTTTGCTTATAAAACCAGTAAATGGAGGTGAAAGGACTTGAACCCGTATCTTTGTCCTCTGTCCTCTTATACTTCCTGCTCGCTTCTTGACTTTATTTAGCCACATTCAGTGAGTAAGTGATCCCTGAAGACCACAAGTATCCTTCGTCTGGGCAAGTTGTCGACAGAAAAGTGTACTTGGCCCTTTGCACACCACCATGTTTGAGGGACATTGGCGTGATCACTGCTGATAGGTGGAGGGACAAATATGAATTAACACCTATTTCTGGACAGGAGCAGTTGGGAACAAAGAGTGTGTTGTGGAGTGAAGTGTTTATTTGAGTGTCCAAACTTCCCTCTTTAGGTGGTTATTACTTCTTTACATTCGTGAACATCATAAAAAGCAATGATTATAAATGCCCAGACACATATTATTACAGCAATTCATTTGTTGAGGTGAGAGGAAATGAGAAGGAAGTTGCTGCACCACTAAATCTATGCCTGAGCACTGCTGAAACCAAACAAAAAGAATTCACGGTGGCTAGATAGGGCTATTTTCTACTGACTCTCTCTGGAGTCCAAAACAGAATCCATTTCTTTCTTTGTTTCTCAGTTTCACTTGTGTAGGGTACCTTTCCCCGCACCTTCAGCTTGTAGTTTGTCTGTGTCCTTGGATCTCAAGTGAGTCTACAGTAAGGGAGCACGCAGGTGGTCTTGAGTTTTCATCAGTTCTTCTAACCCAGTGTCTTTTGATTGGAGCTATCAAAGGCTGTACTTTTATTCTGATATTTGAGAGCTGTGCTCTTACTGCACTTTGCAATTCTTTTTGTTCTCATTAATATACAATCACATGCAGAAAATTATGTTATTCTGTCTACCCTCTTCACCATGTCACCCCAAATCCCAGTTACAGCCGCTCTCCCTCAGCATGTACTAAGATGCTGTAGAATCACTACATGTCTTCTCTGTGTTGTACAGCCCTACCCATGACACCCCACCCTACACATTATACATGCTATTCCTAATGCCCCCATTCTTTTTCCCCGTACTTTTTACTCCCTTCCCACAAACCCTACCCAGTCCCTTTCTCTTTGGTAACTGTTAGTCCACTCTCGGGTTCTGTGAGTCTGCTGCTGTCTTTTCCTTCAGTTTTTCTTTGTTATCATACTCCACACATGAGTGAAGTCATTTGGTACATGTATTTCTCCGCTTGGCCTATTTGACTGAGCATAATACCCTCTAGCTCCATCCACGTTATTGCAAATGATAGGATTTGTTTTCTTCTTATGGCTGCTTACTGCACTTTTTAAACTGGATTTCATTCTTCTTTTTTGTTTGTAGTTTTGCAATGTGCTTTCACCATTGCTTTCCTTGTTATGAGCAGTAGCTTTGTGCTAATCGATATGTACCTATATCTATCTATCTGTCTGTCTATCTATTTATCAATCACTCAATCAATCATCCTTTTGTCTGTCCATCTGTCCATGTGTACAGAACAATTAACCATATACCCTATAACACTTTCCTGCACTATGCTCCCAAAAATCCTGCAAAGTATCTAGGCTGCAGAGGGAGCACTGGGTTCACCGAGACACTTGCAGTTCGAGTCGGCCGCGTGTACGTACAAAACCAGGAAATGGTTGTGCTGGGACTTGAACCCGTGTCTCTATCCTCTGTCCTCTTTCATCTCCTTCTAACTTGCTGTCTGTATTTAGCCACATTCATTGACTAAGGGCTCCCTGAAGATCTCAAGTATCATTCCTCTGGGCCTGTTGTCGACAGAAAAGTCAACTTGTTGCTTTGCTCACCACCATGTTTGAAGGACATCAGCGTGATCACCGCTGATAGGACGGAGGGTCAAATAAAAAGGAACACCAATTTCTAGACAGGAGCAGTTGGGAGCTAACAGTGTATTGTGGAGTGACGTGTTTATTTGAGTGTCCAAACTTCCCTCTTTAGGTGGTTATTAGATTTTCACATTCGTGAACATCATAAAATCCACTGATTTCAAAGGCCCAGATGCTTATTATTACAGCAACTCAGTTGTTGAGGTGAGAGAAAATGAGAAGTATGTTGCTGAACCACTAAATCTATGGCTGGGATCTGTTGGAACCAAACACAAAGAATTCACGGTGGCCAGATAGGGCTATTTTCTGCAGACTGTCTCTGGGGACTCAAACAGAATCCATTTGCTTGATTGTTTGATTTTCCGTTTCACTCGTGTAGGGTACTTGTCCACACACCTTCGGCTTGTAGTTTGTCTGTGTCCTTGGATCTCAAGTGAGTCCCCTGTAAGTAAGCACGTAGGTGTCTTGAGTTTTCATCCCTTCTTTTATCCCTGTGTCTTTTGTTTGCAGCACTCAGTGCCTGACCTTTTATTCTGATGATTAAGAGCTCTGAACTTATTGCACTTAAAGAATATTTTTTATCATTAATCTACAATCACGTGAAGAACATTATGTTTACTATGCTCCCCCCTTCACCAAGTCCCCCCGAAAAACCTCTTCAGTCACTGTCGATCAGCGTAGTTGGATGCTGTAGACTCCTTCACCATGTCCCCACCAAAAGTCCCCGTTACAGTCACTGTCCATCAGTGAGTAGTAAGATGCTAAATGATCTCTACTAGTCTTCTCTGTGTTGTACAGTACTCCCCATGCACAAATGATCCCGCGCATTATACATGCTAAATTTAATGCCCCCATTCTTTCTCCCCACACTTATCCCTCCCTTCAGACTCACCCTGCCCAGTCCTTTTTCCTTTGGTTACTTTTAGTCAACTCTCGGGTTCTGTGAGTCTGCTGCTGTTTTTTTACTTCAGTTTTTCTTTGTTGTTATACTCCGCACATGAGTGGAATCACTTGGTACTTGCCTTTATCCGCCTGCCCTATTTTTCTGAACATACTACCGTCTTGCTCCATCCACGTCATTGAAAATGGTAGTGTTTGTTTTCTTCTTAAGGCTGCTTACTGCACTTTTTAAACTGGATTTCATTCTTCCTTTTTGTTTGTAGTTTAGCTATGTTATTCACCATTCAACTCCTGGTTATGAACAATAGCTTTGTGTCAATCGACATGTATCTGTATCTATCTATCTAAAGGTCTGTCTGTCTATCTACGTATCTATGTATGTTTATAACTATGTATCTATGTATCTATCTATGTATCTATCTATCTATCTTCCTATCATCTATCTATGATGTCTATCATCTATTAATCTATGTACCTATCTATCTCTCTTTCACCTGTCATCTGCCTACCTATCTATCTATGAAACAATCATCTTTTTGTCTGCCCATCTATCCTTATGTACAGAACAGTTAACAACATAGCCTATGTCTCTTCCCTACATTATGCTTCCAGAAATCTTGCCAGGTAACTAAGCCATAAGGAGAGCACTGTGTTCACCGATACGCTTTCAGGTAGAGTCAGCAGAGTTTGCTTACAAAACCAGTAAATGGAGGTGAAAGGACTTGAACCCGTATCTTTGTCCTCCGTCCTCTTATACTTCCTGCTCGCTTGTTGACTTTATTTAGCCACATTCAGTGAGTAAGTGATCCCTGAAGACCACAAGTATCCTTCGTCTGGGCAAGTTGTCGACAGAAAAGTGTACTTGGCCCTTTGCACACCACCATGTTTGAGGGACATTGGCTTAATCACTGCTGATAGGTGGAGGGACAAATATGAATTAACACCTATTTCTGGACAGGAGCAGTTGGGAACAAAGAGTGTGTTGTGGAGTGAAGTGTTTATTTGAGTGTCCAAACTTCCCTCTTTAGGTGGTGATTACTTCTTTACATTCGTGAACATCATAAAAAGCAATGATTATAAATGCCCAGACACATATTATTACAGCAATTCATTTGTTGAGGTGAGAGGAAATGAGAAGGAAGTTGCTGCACCACTAAATCTATGCCTGAGCACTGCTGAAACCAAACAAAAAGAATTCACGGTGGCTAGATAGGGCTATTTTCTACTGACTCTCTCTGGAGTTCAAAACAGAATCCATTTCTTTCTTTGTTTCTCAGTTTCACTTGTGTAGGGTACCTTTCCCCGCACCTTCAGCTTGTAGTTTGTCTGTGTCCTTGGATCTCAAGTGAGTCTCCAGTAAGGGAGCACGTAGGTGGTCTTGAGTTTTCATCAGTTCTTCTAACCCTGTGTCTTTTGATTGGAGCTCTGAAAGTCTGTACTTATATTTTGATATTTGAGAGCTGTGCTCTTACTGCCCTTTGCAATTCTTTTTGTTCTCATTAATATACAATCACATGCAGAAAATTATGTTATTCTGTCTACCCTCTTCACCATGTCACCCCAAATCCCAGTTAGAGCCGCTCTCCCTCAGCATGTACTAAGATGCTGTAGAATCACTACATGTCTTCTCTGTGTTGTACAGCCCTACCCATGACACCCCACCCTACACATTATACATGCTAATCCTAATGCCCCCATTCTTTTTCCCCGCACTTTTTACTCCCTTCCCACAAACCCTACCCAGTCCCTTTCTCTTTGGTAACTGTTAGTCCACTCTCGGGTTCTGTGAGTCTGCTGCTGTCTTTTCCTTCAGTTTTTCTTTGTTATCATACTCCACACATGATTGAAGTCATTTGGTACATGTATTTCTCCGCCTGGCCTATTTGACTGAGCATAATACCCTCTAGCTCCATCCACGTTATTGCAAATGATAGGATTGGTTTTCTTCTTATGGCTGCTTACTGCACTTTTTAAACTGGATTTCATTCTTCTTTTTTGTTTGTAGTTTTGCAATGTGCTTTCACCATTGCTTTCCTTGTTATGAGCAGTAGCTTTGTGCTAATCGATATGTACCTATATCTATCTATCTGTCTGTCTATCTATTTATCAATCACTCAATCAATCATCCTTTTGTCTGTCCATCTGTCCATGTGTACAGAACAATTAACCATATACCCTATATCACTTTCCTGCACTATGCTCCCAAAAATCCTGCAAAGTATCTAGGCTGCAGAGGGAGCACTGGGTTCACCGAGACACTTGCAGTTCGAGTCGACCGCGTGTACGTGCAAAACCAGGAAATGGTTGTGCTGGGACTTGAACCCGTGTCTCTATCCTCTGTCCTCTTTCATCTCCTTCTAACTTGCTGTCTGTATTTAGCCACATTCATTGACTAAGGGATCCCTGAAGATCTCAAGTATCATTCCTCTGGGCCTGTTGTCAACAGAAAAGTCAACTTGTTGCTTTGCTCACCACCATGTTTGAAGGACATCAGCGTGATCACCGCCGATAGGACGGAGGGTCAAATAAAAAGGAACACCAATTTCTAGACAGGAGCAGTTGGGAGCTAACAGTGTATTGTGGAGTGACGTGTTTATTTGAGTGTTCAAACTTCCCTCTTTAGGTGGTTATTAGATTTTCACATTCGTGAACATCATAAAATCCACTGATTTCAAAGGCCCAGATGCTTATTATTACAGCAACTCAGTTGTTGAGGTGAGAGAAAATGAGAAGTATGTTGCTGCACCACTAAATCTATGGCTGGGAACTGTTGGAATCAAACACAAAGAATTCACGGTGGCCAGATAGGGCTATTTTCTGCTGACTGTCTGTGGGGACTCAAACAGAATCCATTTGCTTGATTGTTTGATTTTCCGTTTCACTCGTGTAGGGTACTTGTCCACCCACCTTCGGCTTGTAGTTTGTCTGTGTCCTTGGATCTCAAGTGAGTCTCCTGTAAGTAAGCACGTAGGTGTCTTGCGTTTTCATCCCTTCTTTTATCCCTGTGTCTTTTGTTTGCAGCACTCAGTGCCTGACCTTTTATTCTGATGATTAAGAGCTGTGCACTTATTGCACTTAAAGAATATTTTTTATCATTAATCTACAATCACGTGAAGAACATTATGTTTACTATGCTCCCCCCTTCACCAAGTCCCCCCGAAAAACCTCTTCAGTCACTGTCGATCAGCATAGTTGGATGCTGTAGACTCCTTCACCATGTCCCCCCCAAAAGTCCCCGTTACAGTCACTGTCCATCAGTGAGTAGTAAGATGCTAAATGATCTCTACTAGTCTTCTCTGTGTTGTACAGTACTCCCCATGCACACCCGATCCCGCGCATTATACATGCTAAATTTAATGCCCCCATTCTTTCTCCCCACACTTATCCCTCCCTTCAGACTCACCCTGCCCAGTCCTTTTTCCTTTGGTTACTTTTAGTCAACTCTCGGGTTCTGTGAGTCTGCTGCTGTTTTTTTACTTCAGTTTTTCTTTGTTGTTATACTCCACACATGAGTGGAATCACTTGGTACTTGCCTTTATCCGCCTGCCCTATTTTTCTGAACATACTACCGTCTTGCTCCATCCACCTCATTGAAAATGGTATTATTTGTTTTCTTCTTAAGGCTGCTTACTGCACTTTTTAAACTGGATTTCATTCTTCCTTTTTGTTTGTAGTTTAGCTATGTTATTCACCATTCAACTCCTGGTTATGAACAATAGCTTTGTGTCAATCGACATGTATCTGTATCTATCTATCTAAAGGTCTGTCTGTCTATCTATGTATCTATGTATGTTTATAACTATGTATCTATGTATCTATCTATGTATCTATCTATCTATCTTCCTATCATCTATCTATGATGTCTATCATCTATTAATCTATGTACCTATCTATCTATCTTTCACCTGTCATCTGCCTACCTATCTATCTATGAAACAATCATCTTTTTGTCTGCCCATCTGTCCTTATGTACAGAACAGTTAACAACATAGCCTATGTCTCTTCCCTACATTATGCTTCCAGAAATTTTGCCAGGTAACTAAGCCATAAGGAGAGCACTGTGTTCACCGATACGCTTTCAGGTAGAGTCAGCAGAGTGTGCTTACAAAACCAGTAAATGGAGGTGAAAGGACTTGAACCCGTATCTTTGTCCTCTGTCCTCTTATACTTCCTGCTCGCTTGTTGACTTTATTTAGCCACATTCAGTGAGTAAGTGATCCCTGAAGACCACAAGTATCCTTCGTCTGGGCAAGTTGTCGACAGAAAAGTGTACTTTTCCCTTTGCACACCACCATGTTTGAGGGACATTGGCGTGATCACTGCTGATAGGTGGAGGGACAAATATGAATTAACACCTATTTCTGGACAGGAGCAGTTGGGAACAAAGTGTGTGTTGTGCAGTGAAGTGTTTATTTGAGTGTCCAAACTTCCCTCTTTAGGTGGTTATTACTTCTTTACATTCGTGAACATCATAAAAAGCAATGATTTTAAATGCCCAGACGCATGTTATTACAGCAATTCATTTGTTGAGGTGAGAGGAAATGAGAAGGAAGTTGCTGCACCACTAAATCTATGCCTGAGCACTGCTGAAACCAAACAAAAAGAATTCACGGTGGCTAGATAGGGCTATTTTCTACTGACTCTCTCTGGGGTCCAAAACAGAATCCATTTCTTTCTTTGTTTCTCAGTTTCACTTGTGTAGGGTACCTTTCCCCGCACCTTCAGCTTGTAGTTTGTCTGTGTCCTTGGATCTCAAGTGAGTCTCCAGTAAGGGAGCACGTAGGTGGTCTTGAGTTTTCATCAGTTCTTCTAACCCTGTGTCTTTTGATTGGAGCTCTCAAAGGCTGTACTTTTATTCTGATATTTGAGAGCTGTGCTCTTACTGCACTTTGCAATTCTATTTGTTCTCATTAATATACAATCACATGCAGAAAACTATGTTATTCTGTCTAACCTCTTCACCATGTCACCCCAAATCCCAGTTACAGCCGCTCTCCCTCAGCATGTACTAAGATGCTGTAGAATCACTACATGTCTTCTCTGTGTTGTACAACAATACCCATGACACCCCACCCTACACATTATACATGCTAATCCTAATGCCCCCATTCTTTTTCCCCGCACTTTTTACTCCCTTCCCACAATCCCTACCCAGTCCCTTTCTCTTTGGTAACTGTTAGTCCACTCTCGGGTTCTGTGAGTCTGCTGCTGTCTTTTCCTTCAGTTTTTCTTTGTTATCATACTCCACACATGATTGAAGTCATTTGGTACATGTATTTCTCTGACTGGCCTATTTGACTGACAATAATACCCTCTAGCTCCATCCACGTTATTGCAAATGATAGGATTTGTTTTCTTCTTATGGCTGCTTACTGCACTTTTTAAACTGGATTTCATTCTTCTTTTTTGTTTGTAGTTTTGCAATGTGCTTTCACCATTGCTCTCCTTGTTATGAGCAGTAGCTTTGTGCTAATCGATATGTACCTATATCTATCTATCTGTCTGTCTATCTATTTATCAATCACTCAATCAATCATCCTTTTGTCTGTCCATCTGTCCATGTGTACAGAACAGTTAAACATATACCCTATATCACTTTCCTGCACTATGCTCCCAAAAATCCTGCAAAGTATCTAGGCTGCAGAGGGAGCACTGGGTTCACCGAGACACTTGCAGTTCGAGTCGGCCGCGTGTACGTACAAAACCAGGAAATGGTTGTGCTGGGACTTGAACCCGTGTCTCTATCCTCTGTCCTCTTTCATCTCCTTCTAACTTGCTGTCTGTATTTAGCCACATTCATTGACTAAGGGCTCCCTGAAGATCTCAAGTATCATTCCTCTGGGCCTGTTGTCGACAGAAAAGTCAACTTGTTGCTTTGCTCACCACCATGTTTGAAGGACATCAGCGTGATCACCGCCGATAGGACGGAGGGTCAAATAAAAAGGAACACCAGTTTCTAGACAGGAGCAGTTGGGAGCTTACAGTGTATTGTGGAGTGACGTGTTTATTTGAGTGTCCAAACTTCCCTCTTTAGGTGGTTATTAGATTTTCACATTCGTGAACATCATAAAATCCACTGATTCAAAGGCCCAGATGCTTATTATTACAGCAACTCAGTTGTTGAGGTGAGAGAAAATGAGAAGTATGTTGCTGCACCACTAAATCTATGGCTGGGAACTGTTGAAACCAAACAAAAAGAATTCACGGTGGCCAGATAGGGCTATTTTCTGCAGACTGTCTCTGGGGACTCAAACAGAATCCATTTGCTTGATTGTTTGATTTTCCGTTTCACTCGTGTAGGGTACTTGTCCACACACCTTCGGCTTGTAGTTTGTCTGTGTCCTTGGATCTCAAGTGAGTCTCCTGTAAGTAAGCACATAGGAGTCTTGAGTTTTCATCCCTTCTTTTATCCCTGTGTCTTTTGTTTGCAGCACTCAGTGCCTGACCTTTTATTCTGATGATTCAGAGCTGTGCACTTATTGCACTTAAAGAATATTTTTTATCATTAATCTACAATCACGTGAAGAACATTATGTTTACTATGCTCCCCCCTTCACCTAGTCCCCCCGAAAAACCTCTTCAGTCACTGTCGATCAGCGTAGTTGGATGCTGTAGACCCCTTCACCATGTCCCCCCCAAACGTCCCCGTTACAGTCACTCTCCATCAGTGAGTAGTAAGATGCTATATGATCTCTACTAGTTTTCCCTGTGTTGTACAGTACTCCCCATGCACACCCGACCCCGCGCATTATACATGCTAAACTTAATGCCCCCATTCTTTCTCCCCACACTTATCCCTCCCTTCAGACTCACCCTGCCCAGTCCTTTTTCCTTTGGTTACTTTTAGTCAACTCTCGGGTTCTGTGAGTCTGCTGCTGTTTTTTTACTTCAGTTTTTCTTTGTTGTTATACTCCACACATGAGTGAAATCACTTGGTACTTGCCTTTATCCGCCTGCCCTATTTTTCTGAACATACTACCGTCTTGCTCCATCCACGTCATTGAAAATGGTAGTATTTGTTTTCTTCTTAAGGCTGCTTACTGCACTTTTTAAACTGGATTTCATTCTTCCTTTTTGTTTGTAGTTTAGCTATGTTATTCACCATTCAACTCCTGGTTATGAACAATAGCTTTGTGTCAATAGACATGTATCTGTATCTATCTATCTAAAGGTCTGTCTGTCTATCTATGTATCTATGTATGTGTATATCTATGTATCTATGTATCTATCTATGTATCTATCTATCTATCTTCCTATCATCTATCTATGATGTCTATCATCTATTAATCTAGGTACCTATCTATCTATCTTTCACCTGTCGTCTGTCTACCTATCTATCTATGAAACAATCATCTTTTTGTCTGCCCATCTATCCTTATGTACAGAACAGTTAACAACATAGCCTATGTCTCTTCCCTACATTATGCTTCCAGAAACCTTGCAAGGTAACTAAGCCATAAGGAGAGCACTGTGTTCACCGATACGCTTTCAGGTAGAGTCAGCAGAGTGTGCTTACAAAACCAGTAAATGGAGGTGAAAGGACTTGAACCCGTATCTTTGTCCTCTGTCCTCTTATACTTCCTGCTCGCTTGTTGACTTTATTTAGCCACATTCAGTGAGTAAGTGATCCCTGAAGACCACAAGTATCCTTCATCTGGGCCTGTTGTCGACAGAAAAGTTTACTTGGCCCTTTGCACACCACCATGTTTGAGGGACATTGGCGTGATCACTGCTGATACGTGGAGGGACAAATATGAATTAACACCTATTTCTGGACAGGAGCAGTTGGGAACAAAGAGTGTGTTGTGGAGTGAAGTGTTTATTTGAGTGTCCAAACTTCCCTCTTTAGGTGGTTATTACTTCTTTACATTCGTGAACATCATAAAAAGCAATGATTATAAATGCCAAGACGCATATTATTACAGCAATTCATTTGTTGAGGTGAGAGGAAATGAGAAGGAAGTTGCTGCACAACTAAATCTATGCCTGAGCACTGCTGAAACCAAACAAAAAGAATTCACGGTGGCTAGATAGGGCTATTTTCTACTGACTCTCTCTGGAGTCCAAAACAGAATCCATTTCTTTCTTTGTTTCTCAGTTTCACTTCTGTAGGGTACCTGTCCCCGCCCCTTCAGCTTGTAGTTTGTCTGTGTCCTTGGATCTCAAGTGAGTCTCCAGTAAGGGAGCACGTAGGTGGTCTTGAGTTTTCATCAGTTCTTCTAACCCTGTGTCTTTTGATTGGAGCACTCTAAGGCGGTACTTTTATTCTGATATTTGAGAGCTGTGCTCTTACTGCACTTTTAAATTCTTTTTGTTCTCATTAATATACAATCACATGCAGAAAATTATGTTATTCTGTCTACCCTCTTCACCAAGTCACCCCAAATCCCAGTTACAGCCGCTCTCCGTCAGCATGTACTAAGATGCTGTAGAATCACTACATGTCTTCTCTGTGTTGTACAGCCCTACCCATGACACCCCACCCTACACATTATACATGCTAATCCTAATGCCCCCATTCTTTTTCCCCGCACTTTTTACTCACTTCCCACAAACCCTACCCAGTCCCTTTCTCTTTGGTAACTGTTAGTCCACTCTCGGGTTCTGTGAGTCTGCTGCTGTCTTTTCCTTCAGTTTTTCTTTGTTATCATACTCCACACATGAGTGAAATCATTTGGTACATGTATTTCTCCGCCTGGCCTATTTGACTGAGCATAATACCCTCTAGCTCCATCCACGTTATTGCAAATGATAGGATTTGTTTTCTTCTTATGGCTGCTTACTGCACTTTTTAAACTGGATTTCATTCTTCTTTTTTGTTTGTAGTTTTGCAATGTGCTTTCACCATTGCTCTCCTTGTTATGAGCAGTAGCTTTGTGCTAATCGATATGTACCTATATCTATCTATCTGTCTGTCTATCTATTTATCAATCACTCAATCAATCATCCTTTTGTCTGTCCATCTGTCCATGTGTACAGAACAGTTAAACATATACCCTATATCACTTTCCTGCACTATGCTCCCAAAAATCCTGCAAAGTATCTAGGCTGCAGAGGGAGCACTGGGTTCACAAAGACACTTGCAGTTCGAGTCGGCCGCGTGTACGTACAAAACCAGGAAATGGTTGTGCTGGGACTTGAACCCGTGTCTCTATCCTCTGTCCTCTTTCATCTCCTTCTAACTTGCTGTCTGTATTTAGCCACATTCATTGACTAAGGGCTCCCTGATGATCTCAAGTATCATTCCTCTGGGCCTGTTGTCGACAGAAAAGTCAACTTGTTGCTTTGCTCACCACCATGTTTGAAGGACATCAGCGTGATCACCGCCGATAGGACGGAGGGTCAAATAAAAAGGAACACCAATTTCTAGACAGGATCAGTTGGGAGCTAACAGTGTATTGTGGAGTGACGTGTTTATTTGAGTGTCCAAACTTCCCTCTTTAGGTGGTTATTAGATTTTCACATTCGTGAACATCATAAAATCCACTGATTTCAAAGGCCCAGATGCTTATTATTACAGCAACTCAGTTGTTGAGGTGAGAGAAAATGAGAGGTATGTTGCTGCACCACTAAATCTATGGCTGGGAACTGTTGGAACCAAACACAAAGAATTCACGGTGGCCAGATAGGGCTATTTTCTGCAGACTGTCTCTGGGAACTCAAACAGAATCCATTTGCTTGATTGTTTGATTTTCCGTTTCACTCGTGTAGGGTACTTGTCCACACACCTTCGGCTTGTAGTTTGTCTGTGTCCTTGGATCTCAAGTGAGTCTCCAGTAAGTAAGCACGTAGGTGTCTTGAGTTTTCATCCCTTCTTTTATCCCTGTGTCTTTTGTTTGCAGCACTCAGTGCCTGACCTTTTATTCTGATGATTAAGTGCTGTGCACTTATTGCACTTAAAGAATATTTTTTATCATTAATCTACAATCACGTGAAGAACATTATGTTTACTATGCTCCCCCCTTCACCAAGTCCCCCCGAAAAACCTCTTCAGTCACTGTCGATCAGCGTAGTTGGATGCTGTAGACCCCTTCACCATGTCCCCCGCAAAAGTCCCCGTTACAGTCACTGTCCATCAGTGAGTAGTAAGATGCTATATGATCTCTACTAGTCTTCTCTGTGTTGTACAGTACTCCCCATGCACACCCGACCCCGCGCATTATACATGCTAAAATTAATGCCCCCATTCTTTCTCCCCACACTTATCCCTCCCTTCAGACTCACCCTGCCCAGTCCTTTTTCCTTTGGTTACTTTTAGTCAACTCTCGGGTTCTGTGAGTCTGCTGCTGTTTTTTTACTTCATTTTTTCTTTGTTGTTATACTCCACACATGAGTGAAATCACTTGGTACTTGCCTTTATCCGCCTGCCCTATTTTTCTGAACATACTACCGTCTTGCTCCATCCACGTCATTGAAATTGGTAGTATTTGTTTTCTTCTTAAGGCTGCTTACTGCACTTTTTAAACTGGATTTCATTCTTCCTTTTTGTTTGTAGTTTAGCTATGTTATTCACCATTCAACTCCTGGTTATGAACAATAGCTTTGTGTCAATCGACATGTATCTGTATCTATCTATCTAAAGGTCTGTCTGTCTATCTATGTATCTATGTATGTTTATAACTATGTATCTATGTATCTATCTATGTATCTATCTATCTATCTTCCTATCATCTATCTATGATGTCTATCATCTATTAATCTATGTACCTATCTATCTATCTTTCACCTGTCATCTGCCTACCTATCTATCTATGAAACAATCATCTTTTTGTCTGCCCATCTATCCTTATGTACAGAACAGTTAACAACATAGCCTATGTCTCTTCCCTACATTATGCTTCCAGAAACCTTGCAAGGTAACTAAGCCATAAGGAGAGCACTGTGTTCACCGATACGCTTTCAGGTAGAGTCAGCAGAGTGTGCTTACAAAACCAGTAAATGGAGGTGAAAGGACTTGAACCCGTATCTTTGTCCTCTGTCCTCTTATACTTCCTGCTCACTTCTTGACTTTATTTAGCCACATTCAGTGAGTAAGTGATCCCTGAAGACCACAAGTATCCTTCATCTGGGCCTGTTGTCGACAGAAAAGTTTACTTGGCCCTTTGCACACCACCATGTTTGAGGGACATTGGCGTGATCACTGCTGATACGTGGAGGGACAAATATGAATTAACACCTATTTCTGGACATGAGCAGTTGGGAACAAAGAGTGTGTTGTGGAGTGAAGTGTTTATTTGAGTGTCCAAACTTCCCTCTTTAGGTGGTTATTACTTCTTTACATTCGTGAACATCATAAAAAGCAATGATTATAAATGCCAAGACGCATATTATTACAGCAATTCATTTGTTGAGGTGAGAGGAAATGAGAAGGAAGTTGCTGCACAACTAAATCTATGCCTGAGCACTGCTGAAACCAAACAAAAAGAATTCACGGTGGCTAGATAGGGCTATTTTCTACTGACTCTCTCTGGAGTCCAAAACAGAATCCATTTCTTTCTTTGTTTCTCAGTTTCACTTCTGTAGGGTACCTGTCCCCGCCCCTTCAGCTTGTAGTTTGTCTGTGTCCTTGGATCTCAAGTGAGTCTCCAGTAAGGGAGCACGTAGGTGGTCTTGAGTTTTCATCAGTTCTTCTAACCCTGTGTCTTTTGATTGGAGCACTCTAAGGCGGTACTTTTATTCTGATATTTGAGAGCTGTGCTCTTACTGCACTTTTAAATTCTTTTTGTTCTCATTAATATACAATCACATGCAGAAAATTATGTTATTCTGTCTACCCTCTTCACCAAGTCACCCCAAATCCCAGTTACAGCCGCTCTCCGTCAGCATGTACTAAGATGCTGTAGAATCACTACATGTCTTCTCTGTGTTGTACAGCCCTACCCATGACACCCCACCCTACACATTATACATGCTAATCCTAATGCCCCCATTCTTTTTCCCCGCACTTTTTACTCACTTCCCACAAACCCTACCCAGTCCCTTTCTCTTTGGTAACTGTTAGTCCACTCTCGGGTTCTGTGAGTCTGCTGCTGTCTTTTCCTTCAGTTTTTCTTTGTTATCATACTCCACACATGAGTGAAATCATTTGGTACATGTATTTCTCCGCCTGGCCTATTTGACTGAGCATAATACCCTCTAGCTCCATCCACGTTATTGCAAATGATAGGATTTGTTTTCTTCTTATGGCTGCTTACTGCACTTTTTAAACTGGATTTCATTCTTCTTTTTTGTTTGTAGTTTTGCAATGTGCTTTCACCATTGCTCTCCTTGTTATGAGCAGTAGCTTTGTGCTAATCGATATGTACCTATATCTATCTATCTGTCTGTCTATCTATTTATCAATCACTCAATCAATCATCCTTTTGTCTGTCCATCTGTCCATGTGTACAGAACAGTTAAACATATACCCTATATCACTTTCCTGCACTATGCTCCCAAAAATCCTGCAAAGTATCTAGGCTGCAGAGGGAGCACTGGGTTCACAAAGACACTTGCAGTTCGAGTCGGCCGCGTGTACGTACAAAACCAGGAAATGGTTGTGCTGGGACTTGAACCCGTGTCTCTATCCTCTGTCCTCTTTCATCTCCTTCTAACTTGCTGTCTGTATTTAGCCACATTCATTGACTAAGGGCTCCCTGATGATCTCAAGTATCATTCCTCTGGGCCTGTTGTCGACAGAAAAGTCAACTTGTTGCTTTGCTCACCACCATGTTTGAAGGACATCATCGTGATCACCGCCGATAGGACGGAGGGTCAAATAAAAAGGAACACCAATTTCTAGACAGGATCAGTTGGGAGCTAACAGTGTATTGTGGAGTGACGTGTTTATTTGAGTGTCCAAACTTCCCTCTTTAGGTGGTTATTAGATTTTCACATTCGTGAACATCATAAAATCCACTGATTTCAAAGGCCCAGATGCTTATTATTACAGCAACTCAGTTGTTGAGGTGAGAGAAAATGAGAGGTATGTTGCTGCACCACTAAATCTATGGCTGGGAACTGTTGGAACCAAACACAAAGAATTCACGGTGGCCAGATAGGGCTATTTTCTGCAGACTGTCTCTGGGAACTCAAACAGAATCCATTTGCTTGATTGTTTGATTTTCCGTTTCACTCGTGTAGGGTACTTGTCCACACACCTTCGGCTTGTAGTTTGTCTGTGTCCTTGGATCTCAAGTGAGTCTCCAGTAAGTAAGCACGTAGGTGTCTTGAGTTTTCATCCCTTCTTTTATCCCTGTGTCTTTTGTTTGCAGCACTCAGTGCCTGACTTTTTATTCTGATGATTAAGAGCTGTGCACTTATTGCACTTAAAGAATATTTTTTATCATTAATCTACAATCACGTGAAGAACATTATGTTTACTATGCTCCCCCCTTCACCAAGTCCCCCCGAAAAACCTCTTCAGTCACTGTCGATCAGCGTAGTTGGATGCTGTAGACCCCTTCACCATGTCCCCCGCAAAAGTCCCCGTTACAGTCACTGTCCATCAGTGAGTAGTAAGATGCTATATGATCTCTACTAGTCTTCTCTGTGTTGTACAGTACTCCCCATGCACACCCGACCCCGCGCATTATACATGCTAAAATTAATGCCCCCATTCTTTCTCCCCACACTTATCCCTCCCTTCAGACTCACCCTGCCCAGTCCTTTTTCCTTTGGTTACTTTTAGTCAACTCTCGGGTTCTGTGAGTCTGCTGCTGTTTTTTTACTTCAGTTTTTCTTTGTTGTTATACTCCACACATGAGTGAAATCACTTGGTACTTGCCTTTATCCGCCTGCCCTATTTTTCTGAACATACTACCGTCTTGCTCCATCCACGTCATTGAAATTGGTAGTATTTGTTTTCTTCTTAAGGCTGCTTACTGCACTTTTTAAACTGGATTTCATTCTTCCTTTTTGTTTGTAGTTTAGCTATGTTATTCACCATTCAACTCCTGGTTATGAACAATAGCTTTGTGTCAATCGACATGTATCTGTATCTATCTATCTAAAGGTCTGTCTGTCTATCTATGTATCTATGTATGTTTATAACTATGTATCTATGTATCTATCTATGTATCTATCTATCTATCTTCCTATCATCTATCTATGATGTCTATCATCTATTAATCTATGTACCTATCTATCTATCTTTCACCTGTCATCTGCCTACCTATCTATCTATGAAACAATCATCTTTTTGTCTGCCCATCTGTCCTTATGTACAGAACAGTTAACAACATAGCCTATGTCTCTTCCCTACATTATGCTTCCAGAAATTTTGCCAGGTAACTAAGCCATAAGGAGAGCACTGTGTTCACCGATACGCTTTCAGGTAGAGTCAGCAGAGTGTGCTTACAAAACCAGTAAATGGAGGTGAAAGGACTTGAACCCGTATCTTTGTCCTCTGTCCTCTTATACTTCCTGCTCGCTTGTTGACTTTATTTAGCCACATTCAGTGAGTAAGTGATCCCTGAAGACCACAAGTATCCTTCGTCTGGGCAAGTTGTCGACAGAAAAGTGTACTTGGCCCTTTGCACACCACCATGTTTGAGGGACATTGGCGTGATCACTGCTGATAGGTGGAGGGACAAATATGAATTAACACCTATTTCTGGACAGGAGCAGTTGGGAACAAAGTGTGTGTTGTGCAGTGAAGTGTTTATTTGAGTGTCCAAACTTCCCTCTTTAGGTGGTTATTACTTCTTTACATTCGTGAACATCATAAAAAGCAATGATTTTAAATGCCCAGACGCATGTTATTACAGCAATTCATTTGTTGAGGTGAGAGGAAATGAGAAGGAAGTTGCTGCACCACTAAATCTATGCCTGAGCACTGCTGAAACCAAACAAAAAGAATTCACGGTGGCTAGATAGGGCTATTTTCTACTGACTCTCTCTGGGGTCCAAAACAGAAACCATTTCTTTCTTTGTTTCTCAGTTTCACTTGTGTAGGGTACCTTTCCCCGCACCTTCAGCTTGTAGTTTGTCTGTGTCCTTGGATCTCAAGTGAGTCTCCAGTAAGGGAGCACGTAGGTGGTCTTGAGTTTTCATCAGTTCTTCTAACCCTGTGTCTTTTGATTGGAGCTCTCAAAGGCTGTACTTTTATTCTGATATTTGAGAGCTGTGCTCTTACTGCACTTTGCAATTCTATTTGTTCTCATTAATATACAATCACATGCAGAAAACTATGTTATTCTGTCTAACCTCTTCACCATGTCACCCCAAATCCCAGTTACAGCCGCTCTCCCTCAGCATGTACTAAGATGCTGTAGAATCACTACATGTCTTCTCTGTGTTGTACAACAATACCCATGACACCCCACCCTACACATTATACATGCTAATCCTAATGCCCCCATTCTTTTTCCCCGCACTTTTTACTCCCTTCCCACAATCCCTACCCAGTCCCTTTCTCTTTGGTAACTGTTAGTCCACTCTCGGGTTCTGTGAGTCTGCTGCTGTCTTTTCCTTCAGTTTTTCTTTGTTATCATACTCCACACATGATTGAAGTCATTTGGTACATGTATTTCTCTGACTGGCCTATTTGACTGACAATAATACCCTCTAGCTCCATCCACGTTATTGCAAATGATAGGATTGGTTTTCTTCTTATGGCTGCTTACTGCACTTTTTAAACTGGATTTCATTCTTCTTTTTTGTTTGTAGTTTTGCAATGTGCTTTCACCATTGCTCTCCTTGTTATGAGCAGTAGCTTTGTGCTAATCGATATGTACCTATATCTATCTATCTGTCTGTCTATCTATTTATCAATCACTCAATCAATCATCCTTTTGTCTGTCCATCTGTCCATGTGTACAGAACAGTTAAACATATACCCTATATCACTTTCCTGCACTATGCTCCCAAAAATCCTGCAAAGTATCGAGGCTGCAGAGGGAGCACTGGGTTCACCGAGACACTTGCAGTTCGAGTCGGCCGCGTGTACGTACAAAACCAGGAAATGGTTGTGCTGGGACTTGAACCCGTGTCTCTATCCTCTGTCCTCTTTCATCTCCTTCTAACTTGCTGTCTGTATTTAGCCACATTCATTGACTAAGGGCTCCCTGAAGATCTCAAGTATCATTCCTCTGGGCCTGTTGTCGACAGAAAAGTCAACTTGTTGCTTTGCTCACCACCATGTTTGAAGGACATCAGCGTGATCACCGCCGATAGGACGGAGGGTCAAATAAAAAGGAACACCAGTTTCTAGACAGGAGCAGTTGGGAGCTTACAGTGTATTGTGGAGTGACGTGTTTATTTGAGTGTCCAAACTTCCCTCTTTAGGTGGTTATTAGATTTTCACATTCGTGAACATCATAAAATCCACTGATTCAAAGGCCCAGATGCTTATTATTACAGCAACTCAGTTGTTGAGGTGAGAGAAAATGAGAAGTATGTTGCTGCACCACTAAATCTATGGCTGGGAACTGTTGAAACCAAACAAAAAGAATTCACGGTGGCCAGATAGGGCTATTTTCTGCAGACTGTCTCTGGGGACTCAAACAGAATCCATTTGCTTGATTGTTTGATTTTCCGTTTCACTCGTGTAGGGTACTTGTCCACACACCTTCGGCTTGTAGTTTGTCTGTGTCCTTGGATCTCAAGTGAGTCTCCTGTAAGTAAGCACATAGGAGTCTTGAGTTTTCATCCCTTCTTTTATCCCTGTGTCTTTTGTTTGCAGCACTCAGTGCCTGACCTTTTATTCTGATGATTCAGAGCTGTGCACTTATTGCACTTAAAGAATATTTTTTATCATTAATCTACAATCACGTGAAGAACATTATGTTTACTATGCTCCCCCCTTCACCTAGTCCCCCCGAAAAACCTCTTCAGTCACTGTCGATCAGCGTAGTTGGATGCTGTAGACCCCTTCACCATGTCCCCCCCAAACGTCCCCGTTACAGTCACTCTCCATCAGTGAGTAGTAAGATGCTATATGATCTCTACTAGTTTTCCCTGTGTTGTACAGTACTCCCCATGCACACCCGACCCCGCGCATTATACATGCTAAACTTAATGCCCCCATTCTTTCTCCCCACACTTATCCCTCCCTTCAGACTCACCCTGCCCAGTCCTTTTTCCTTTGGTTACTTTTAGTCAACTCTCGGGTTCTGTGAGTCTGCTGCTGTTTTTTTACTTCAGTTTTTCTTTGTTGTTATACTCCACACATGAGTGAAATCACTTGGTACTTGCCTTTATCCGCCTGCCCTATTTTTCTGAACATACTACCGTCTTGCTCCATCCACGTCATTGAAAATGGTAGTATTTGTTTTCTTCTTAAGGCTGCTTACTGCACTTTTTAAACTGGATTTCATTCTTCCTTTTTGTTTGTAGTTTAGCTATGTTATTCACCATTCAACTCCTGGTTATGAACAATAGCTTTGTGTCAATAGACATGTATCTGTATCTATCTATCTAAAGGTCTGTCTGTCTATCTATGTATCTATGTATGTGTATATCTATGTATCTATGTATCTATCTATGTATCTATCTATCTATCTTCCTATCATCTATCTATGATGTCTATCATCTATTAATCTAGGTACCTATCTATCTATCTTTCACCTGTCGTCTGTCTACCTATCTATCTATGAAACAATCATCTTTTTGTCTGCCCATCTATCCTTATGTACAGAACAGTTAACAACATAGCCTATGTCTCTTCCCTACATTATGCTTCCAGAAACCTTGCAAGGTAACTAAGCCATAAGGAGAGCACTGTGTTCACCGATACGCTTTCAGGTAGAGTCAGCAGAGTGTGCTTACAAAACCAGTAAATGGAGGTGAAAGGACTTGAACCCGTATCTTTGTCCTCTGTCCTCTTATACTTCCTGCTCGCTTGTTGACTTTATTTAGCCACATTCAGTGAGTAAGTGATCCCTGAAGACCACAAGTATCCTTCATCTGGGCCTGTTGTCGACAGAAAAGTTTACTTGGCCCTTTGCACACCACCATGTTTGAGGGACATTGGCGTGATCACTGCTGATACGTGGAGGGACAAATATGAATTAACACCTATTTCTGGACAGGAGCAGTTGGGAACAAAGAGTGTGTTGTGGAGTGAAGTGTTTATTTGAGTGTCCAAACTTCCCTCTTTAGGTGGTTATTACTTCTTTACATTCGTGAACATCATAAAAAGCAATGATTATAAATGCCAAGACGCATATTATTACAGCAATTCATTTGTTGAGGTGAGAGGAAATGAGAAGGAAGTTGCTGCACAACTAAATCAATGCCTGAGCACTGCTGAAACCAAACAAAAAGAATTCACGGTGGCTAGATAGGGCTATTTTCTACTGACTCTCTCTGGAGTCCAAAACAGAATCCATTTCTTTCTTTGTTTCTCAGTTTCACTTCTGTAGGGTACCTGTCCCCGCCCCTTCAGCTTGTAGTTTGTCTGTGTCCTTGGATCTCAAGTGAGTCTCCAGTAAGGGAGCACGTAGGTGGTCTTGAGTTTTCATCAGTTCTTCTAACCCTGTGTCTTTTGATTGGAGCACTCTAAGGCGGTACTTTTATTCTGATATTTGAGAGCTGTGCTCTTACTGCACTTTTAAATTCTTTTTGTTCTCATTAATATACAATCACATGCAGAAAATTATGTTATTCTGTCTACCCTCTTCACCAAGTCACCCCAAATCCCAGTTACAGCCGCTCTCCGTCAGCATGTACTAAGATGCTGTAGAATCACTACATGTCTTCTCTGTGTTGTACAGCCCTACCCATGACACCCCACCCTACACATTATACATGCTAATCCTAATGCCCCCATTCTTTTTCCCCGCACTTTTTACTCACTTCCCACAAACCCTACCCAGTCCCTTTCTCTTTGGTAACTGTTAGTCCACTCTCGGGTTCTGTGAGTCTGCTGCTGTCTTTTCCTTCAGTTTTTCTTTGTTATCATACTCCACACATGAGTGAAATCATTTGGTACATGTATTTCTCCGCCTGGCCTATTTGACTGAGCATAATACCCTCTAGCTCCATCCACGTTATTGCAAATGATAGGATTTGTTTTCTTCTTATGGCTGCTTACTGCACTTTTTAAACTGGATTTCATTCTTCTTTTTTGTTTGTAGTTTTGCAATGTGCTTTCACCATTGCTCTCCTTGTTATGAGCAGTAGCTTTGTGCTAATCGATATGTACCTATATCTATCTATCTGTCTGTCTATCTATTTATCAATCACTCACTCAATCATCCTTTTGTCTGTCCATCTGTCCATGTGTACAGAACAGTTAAACATATACCCTATATCACTTTCCTGCACTATGCTCCCAAAAATCCTGCAAAGTATCTAGGCTGCAGAGGGAGCACTGGGTACACAAAGACACTTGCAGTTCGAGTCGGCCGCGTGTACGTACAAAACCAGGAAATGGTTGTGCTGGGACTTGAACCCGTGTCTCTATCCTCTGTCCTCTTTTATCTCCTTCTAACTTGCTGTCTGTATTTAGCCACATTCATTGACTAAGGGCTCCCTGATGATCTCAAGTATCATTCCTCTGGGCCTGTTGTCGACAGAAAAGTCAACTTGTTGCTTTGCTCACCACCATGTTTGAAGGACATCAGCGTGATCACCGCCGATAGGACGGAGGGTCAAATAAAAAGGAACACCAATTTCTAGACAGGATCAGTTGGGAGCTAACAGTGTATTGTGGAGTGACGTGTTTATTTGAGTGTCCAAACTTCCCTCTTTAGGTGGTTATTAGATTTTCACATTCGTGAACATCATAAAATCCACTGATTTCAAAGGCCCAGATGCTTATTATTACAGCAACTCAGTTGTTGAGGTGAGAGAAAATGAGAGGTATGTTGCTGCACCACTAAATCTATGGCTGGGAACTGTTGGAACCAAACACAAAGAATTCACGGTGGCCAGATAGGGCTATTTTCTGCAGACTGTCTCTGGGAACTCAAACAGAATCCATTTGCTTGATTGTTTGATTTTCCGTTTCACTCGTGTAGGGTACTTGTCCACACACCTTCGGCTTGTAGTTTGTCTGTGTCCTTGGATCTCAAGTGAGTCTCCAGTAAGTAAGCACGTAGGTGTCTTGAGTTTTCATCCCTTCTTTTATCCCTGTGTCTTTTGTTTGCAGCACTCAGTGCCTGACCTTTTATTCTGATGATTAAGAGCTGTGCACTTATTGCACTTAAAGAATATTTTTTATCATTAATCTACAATCACGTGAAGAACATTATGTTTACTATGCTCCCCCCTTCACCAAGTCCCCCCGAAAAACCTCTTCAGTCACTGTCGATCAGCGTAGTTGGATGCTGTAGACCCCTTCACCATGTCCCCCGCAAAAGTCCCCGTTACAGTCACTGTCCATCAGTGAGTAGTAAGATGCTATATGATCTCTACTAGTCTTCTCTGTGTTGTACAGTACTCCCCATGCACACCCGACCCCGCGCATTATACATGCTAAAATTAATGCCCCCATTCTTTCTCCCCACACTTATCCCTCCCTTCAGACTCACCCTGCCCAGTCCTTTTTCCTTTGGTTACTTTTAGTCAACTCTCGGGTTCTGTGAGTCTGCTGCTGTTTTTTTACTTCAGTTTTTCTTTGTTGTTATACTCCACACATGAGTGAAATCACTTGGTACTTGCCTTTATCCGCCTGCCCTATTTTTCTGAACATACTACCGTCTTGCTCCATCCACGTCATTGAAATTGGTAGTATTTGTTTTCTTCTTAAGGCTGCTTACTGCACTTTTTAAACTGGATTTCATTCTTCCTTTTTGTTTGTAGTTTAGCTATGTTATTCACCATTCAACTCCTGGTTATGAACAATAGCTTTGTGTCAATCGACATGTATCTGTATCTATCTATCTAAAGGTCTGTCTGTCTACGTATCTATGTATGTATATATCTATGTATCTATGTATATATCTATGTATCTATCTATCTATCTTCCTATCATCTATCTATGATGTCTATCATCTATTAATCTAGGTACCTATCTATCTCTCTTTCACCTGTCGTCTGTCTACCTATCTATCTATGAAACAATCATCTTTTTGTCTGCCCATCTGTCCTTATGTACAGAACAGTTAACAACATAGCCTATGTCTCTTCCCTACATTATGCTTCCAGAAACCTTGCAAGGTAACTAAGCCATAAGGAGAGCACTGTGTTCACCGATACGCTTTCAGGTAGAGTCAGCAGAGTGTGCTTACAAAACCAGTAAATGGAGGTGAAAGGACTTGAACCCGCATCTTTGTCCTCTGTCCTCTTATACTTCCTGCTCGCTTGTTGACTTTATTTAGCCACATTCAGTGAGTAAGTGATCCCTGAAGACCACAAGTATCCTTCGTCTGGGCAAGTTGTCGACAGAAAAGTGTACTTGGCCCTTTGCACACCACCATGTTTGAGGGACATTGGCGTGATCACTGCTGATAGGTGGAGGGACAAATATGAATTAACACCTATTTCTGGACAGGAGCAGTTGGGAACAAAGAGTGTGTTGTGGAGTGAAGTGTTTATTTGAGTGTCCAAACTTACCTCTTTAGGTGGTTATTACTTCTTTACATTCGTGAACATCATAAAAAGCAATGATTATAAATGCCCAGACACATATTATTACAGCAATTCATTTGTTGAGGTGAGAGGAAATGAGATGGAAGTTGCTGCACCACTAAATCTATGCCTGAGCACTGCTGAAACCAAACAAAAAGAATTCACGGTGGCTAGATAGGTCTATTTTCTACTGACTCTCTCTGGGGTCCAAAACAGAATCCATTTCTTTCTTTGTTTCTCAGTTTCACTTGTGTAGGGTACCTTTCCCCGCACCTTCAGCTTGTAGTTTGTCTGTGTCCTTGGATCTCAAGTGAGTCTCCAGTAAGGGAGCACGTAGGTGGTCTTGAGTTTTCATCAGTTCTTCTAACCCTGTGTCTTTTGATTGGAGCTCTCAAAGGCTGTACTTTTATTCTGATATTTGAGAGCTGTGCTCTTACTGCACTTTTAAATTCTTTTTGTTCTCATTAATATACAGTCACATGCAGAAAATTATGTTATTCTGTCTACCCTCTTCACCATGTCACCCCAAATCCCAGTTACAGCCGCTCTCCGTCAGCATGTACTAAGATGCTGTAGAATCACTACATGTCTTCTCTGTGTTGTACAGCCCTACCCATGACACCCCACCCTACACATTATACATGCTAATCCTAATGCCCCCATTCTTTTTCCCCGCACTTTTTACTCCCTTCCCACAATCCCTACCCAGTCCCTTTCTCTTTGTTAACTGTTAGTCCACTCTCGGGTTCTGTGAGTCTGCTGCTGTCTTTTCCTTCAGTTTTTCTTTGTTATCATACTCCACACATGAGTGAAATCATTTGGTACATGTATTTCTCCGCCTGGCCTATTTGACTGAGCATAATACCCTCTAGCTCCATCCACGTTATTGCAAATGATAGGATTTGTTTTCTTCTTATGGCTGCTTACTGCACTTTTTAAACTGGATTTCATTCTTCTTTTTTGTTTGTAGTTTTGCAATGTGCTTTCACCATTGCTTTCCTTGTTATGAGCAGTAGCTTTGTGCTAATCGATATGTACCTATATCTATCTATCTGTCTGTCTATCTATTTATCAATCACTCACTCAATCATCCTTTTGTCTGTCCATCTGTCCATGTGTACAGAACAGTTAACCATATACCCTATATCACTTTCCTACACTATGCTCCCAAAAATCCTGCAAAGTACCTAGGCTGCAGAGGGAGCACTGGGTTCAATGGGACACTTGCAGTTCGAGTCGGCCGCGTGTACCTACAAAACCAAGAAATGGTTGTGCTGGGACTTGAACCCGTGTCTCTATCCTCTGTCCTCTTTCATCTCCTTCTAACTTGCTGTCTGTATTTATCCACATTCATTGACTAAGGGCTCCCTGAAGATCTCAAGTATCATTCCTCTGGGCCTGTTGTCGACAGAAAAGTCAACTTGTTGCTTTGCTCACCACCATGTTTGAAGGACATCAGCGTGATCACCGCCGATAGGACGGAGGGTCAAATAAAAAGGAACACCAGTTTCTAGACAGGAGCAGTTGGGAGCTAACAGTGTATTGTGGAGTGACGTGTTTATTTGAGTGTCCAAACTTCCCTCTTTAGGTGGTTATTAGATTTTCACATTCGTGAACATCATAAAATCCACTGATTTCAAAGGCCCAGATGCTTATTATTACAGCAACTCAGTTGTTGAGGTGAGAGAAAATGAGAAGTATGTTGCTGCACCACTAAATCTATGGCTGGGAACTGTTGAAATGAAACAAAAAGAATTCACGGTGGCCAGATAGGGCTATTTTCTGCTGACTGTCTCTGGGGACTCAAACAGAATCCATTTGCTTGATTGTTTGATTTTCCGTTTCACTCGTGTAGGGTACTTGTCCACACACCTTCGGCTTGTAGTTTGTCTGTGTCCTTGGATCTCAAGTGAGTCTCCTGTAAGTAAGCACGTAGGTGTCTTGAGTTTTCATCCCTTCTTTTATCCCTGTGTCTTTTGTTTGCAGCACTCAGTGCCTGACCTTTTATTCTGATGAATAAGAGCTGTGCACTTATTGCACTTAAAGAATATTTTTTATCATTAATCTACAATCACGTGAAGAACATTATGTTTACTATGCTCCCCCCTTCACCAAGTCACCCCGAAAAACCTCTTCAGTCACTGTCGATCAGCGTAGTTGGATGCTGTAGACCCCTTCACCATGTCCCCCGCAAAAGTCCCCGTTACAGTCACTGTCCATCAGTGAGTAGTAAGATGCTAAATGATCTCTACTAGTCTTCTCTGTGTTGTACAGTACTCCCCATGCACACCCGACCCCGCGCATTATACATGCTAAACTTAATGCCCCCATTCTTTCTCCCCACACTTATCCCTCCCTTCAGACTCACCCTGCCCAGTCCTTTTTCCTTTGGTTACTTTTAGTCAACTCTCGGGTTCTGTGAGTCTGCTGCTGTTTTTTTACTTCAGTTTTTCTTTGTTGTTATACTCCACCCATGAGTGAAATAAGTTGGTACTTGCCTTTATCCGCCTGCCCTATTTTTCTGAACATACTACCGTCTTGCTCCATCCACGTCATTGAAAATGGTAGTATTTGTTTTCTTCTTAAGGCTGCTTACTGCACTTTTTAAACTGGATTTCATTCTTCCTTTTTGTTTGTAGTTTAGCTATGTTATTCACCATTCAACTCCTGGTTATGAACAATAGCTTTGTGTCAATCGACATGTATCTGTATCTATCTATCTAAAGGTCTGTCTGTCTATCTATGTATCTATGTATGTATATATCTATGTATCTATGTATCTATCTATGTATCTATCTATCTATCTTCCTATCATCTATCTATGATGTCTATCATCTATTAATCTAGGTACCTATCTATCTCTCTTTCACCTGTCGTCTGTCTACCTATCTATCTATGAAACAATCATCTTTGTGTCTGCCCATCTGTCCTTATGTACAGAACAGTTAACAACATAGCCTATGTCTCTTCCCTACATTATGCTTCCAGAAACCTTGCAAGGTAACTAAGCCATAAGGAGAGCACTGTGTTCACCGATACGCTTTCAGGTAGAGTCAGCAGAGTGTGCTTACAAAACCAGTAAACGGAGGTGAAAGGACTTGAACCCGCATCTTTGTCCTCTGTCCTCTTATACTTCCTGCTCGCTTGTTGACTTTATTTAGCCACATTCAGTGAGTAAGTGATCCCTGAAGACCACAAGTATCCTTCGTCTGGGCAAGTTGTCGACAGAAAAGTGTACTTTTCCCTTTGCACACCACCATGTTTGAGGGACATTGGCGTGATCACTGCTGATAGGTGGAGGGACAAATATGAATTAACACCTATTTCTGGACAGGAGCAGTTGGGAACAAAGAGTGTGTTGTGGAGTGAAGTGTTTATTTGAGTGTCCAAACTTCCCTCTTTAGGTGGTTATTACTTCCTTACATTCGTGAACATCATAAAAAGCAATGATTATAAATGCCCAGGCACATATTATTACAGCAATTCATTTGTTGAGGTGAGAGGAAATGAGAAGGAAGTTTCTGCACCACTAAATCTATGCCTGAGCACTGCTGAAACCAAACAAAAAGAATTCACGGTGGCTAGATAGGTCTATTTTCTACTGACTCTCTCTGGGGTCCAAAACAGAATCCATTTCTTTCTTTGTTTCTCAGTTTCACTTGTGTAGGGTACCTTTCCCAGCACCTTCAGCTTGTAGTTTGTCTGTGTCCTTGGATCTCAAGTGAGTCTCCAGTAAGGGAGCACGTAGGTGGTCTTGAGTTTTCATCAGTTCTTCTAACCCTGTGTCTTTTGATTGGAGCTCTCAAAGGCTGTACTTTTATTCTGATATTTGAGAGCTGTGCTCTTACTGCACTTTGAAATTCTTTTTGTTCTCATTAATATACAATCACATGCAGAAAATTATGTTATTCTGTCTACCCTCTTCACCATGTCACCCCAAATCCCAGTTACAGCCGCTCTCCGTCAGCATGTACTAAGATGCTGTAGAATCACTACATGTCTTCTCTGTGTTGTACAACAATACCCATGACACCCCACCCTACACATTATACATGCTAATCCTAATGCCCCCATTCTTTTTCCCCGCACTTTTTACTCCCTTCCCACAATCCCTACCCAGTCCCTTTCTCTTTGGTAACTGTTAGTCCACTCTCGGGTTCTGTGAGTCTGCTGCTGTCTTTTCCTTCAGTTTTTCTTTGTTATCATACTCCACACATGAGTGAAATCATTTGGTACATGTATTTCTCCGCCTGGCCTATTTGACTGAGCATAATACCCTCTAGCTCCATCCACGTTATTGCAAATGATAGGATTTGTTTTCTTCTTATGGCTGCTTACTGCACTTTTTAAACTGGATTTCATTCTTCTTTTTTGTTTGTAGTTTTGCAATGTGCTTTCACCATTGCTCTCCTTGTTATGAGCAGTAGCTTTGTGCTAATCGATATGTACCTATATCTATCTATCTGTCTGTCTATCTATTTATCAATCACTCAATCAATCATCCTTTTGTCTGTCCATCTGTCCATGTGTACAGAACAGTTAAACATATACCCTATATCACTTTCCTGCACTATGCTCCCAAAAATCCTGCAAAGTATCTAGGCTGCAGAGGGAGCACTGGGTTCACAAAGACACTTGCAGTTCGAGTCGGCCGCGTGTACGTACAAAACCAGGAAATGGTTGTGCTGGGACTTGAACCCGTGTCTCTATCCTCTGTCGTCTTTCATCTCCTTCTAACTTGCTGTCTGTATTTAGCCACATTCATTGACTAAGGGCTCCCTGATGATCTCAAGTATCATTCCTCTGGGCCTGTTGTCGACAGAAAAGTCAACTTGTTGCTTTGCTCACCACCATGTTTGAAGGACATCAGCGTGATCACCGCCGATAGGACGGAGGGTCAAATAAAAAGGAACACCAATTTCTAGACAGGATCAGTTGGGAGCTAACAGTGTATTGTGGAGTGACGTGTTTATTTGAGTGTCCAAACTTCCCTCTTTAGGTGGTTATTAGATTTTCACATTCGTGAACATCATAAAATCCACTGATTTCAAAGGCCCAGATGCTTATTATTACAGCAACTCAGTTGTTGAGGTGAGAGAAAATGAGAGGTATGTTGCTGCACCACTAAATCTATGGCTGGGAACTGTTGGAACCAAACACAAAGAATTCACGGTGGCCAGATAGGGCTATTTTCTGCAGACTGTCTCTGGGAACTCAAACAGAATCCATTTGCTTGATTGTTTGATTTTCCGTTTCACTCGTGTAGGGTACTTGTCCACACACCTTCGGCTTGTAGTTTGTCTGTGTCCTTGGATCTCAAGTGAGTCTCCAGTAAGTAAGCACGTAGGTGTCTTGAGTTTTCATCCCTTCTTTTATCCCTGTGTCTTTTGTTTGCAGCACTCAGTGCCTGACCTTTTATTCTGATGATTAAGAGCTGTGCACTTATTGCACTTAAAGAATATTTTTTATCATTAATCTACAATCACGTGAAGAACATTATGTTTACTATGCTCCCCCCTTCACCAAGTCCCCCCGAAAAACCTCTTCAGTCACTGTCGATCAGCGTAGTTGGATGCTGTAGACCCCTTCACCATGTCCCCCGCAAAAGTCCCCGTTACAGTCACTGTCCATCAGTGAGTAGTAAGATGCTATATGATCTCTACTAGTCTTCTCTGTGTTGTACAGTACTCCCCATGCACACCCGACCCCGCGCATTATACATGCTAAAATTAATGCCCCCATTCTTTCTCCCCACACTTATCCCTCCCTTCAGACTCACCCTGCCCAGTCCTTTTTCCTTTGGTTACTTTTAGTCAACTCTCGGGTTCTGTGAGTCTGCTGCTGTTTTTTTACTTCAGTTTTTCTTTGTTGTTATACTCCACACATGAGTGAAATCACTTGGTACTTGCCTTTATCCGCCTGCCCTATTTTTCTGAACATACTACCGTCTTGCTCCATCCACGTCATTGAAATTGGTAGTATTTGTTTTCTTCTTAAGGCTGCTTACTGCACTTTTTAAACTGGATTTCATTCTTCCTTTTTGTTTGTAGTTTAGCTATGTTATTCACCATTCAACTCCTGGTTATGAACAATAGCTTTGTGTCAATCGACATGTATCTGTATCTATCTATCTAAAGGTCTGTCTGTCTATCTATGTATCTATGTATGTTTATAACTATGTATCTATGTATCTATCTATGTATCTATCTATCTATCTTCCTATCATCTATCTATGATGTCTATCATCTATTAATCTATGTACCTATCTATCTATCTTTCACCTGTCATCTGCCTACCTATCTATCTATGAAACAATCATCTTTTTGTCTGCCCATCTGTCCTTATGTACAGAACAGTTAACAACATAGCCTATGTCTCTTCCCTACATTATGCTTCCAGAAATTTTGCCAGGTAACTAAGCCATAAGGAGAGCACTGTGTTCACCGATACGCTTTCAGGTAGAGTCAGCAGAGTGTGCTTACAAAACCAGTAAATGGAGGTGAAAGGACTTGAACCCGTATCTTTGTCCTCTGTCCTCTTATACTTCCTGCTCGCTTGTTGACTTTATTTAGCCACATTCAGTGAGTAAGTGATCCCTGAAGACCACAAGTATCCTTCGTCTGGGCAAGTTGTCGACAGAAAAGTGTACTTGGCCCTTTGCACACCACCATGTTTGAGGGACATTGGCGTGATCACTGCTGATAGGTGGAGGGACAAATATGAATTAACACCTATTTCTGGACAGGAGCAGTTGGGAACAAAGTGTGTGTTGTGCAGTGAAGTGTTTATTTGAGTGTCCAAACTTCCCTCTTTAGGTGGTTATTACTTCTTTACATTCGTGAACATCATAAAAAGCAATGATTTTAAATGCCCAGACGCATGTTATTACAGCAATTCATTTGTTGAGGTGAGAGGAAATGAGAAGGAAGTTGCTGCACCACTAAATCTATGCCTGAGCACTGCTGAAACCAAACAAAAAGAATTCACGGTGGCTAGATAGGGCTATTTTCTACTGACTCTCTCTGGGGTCCAAAACAGAATCCATTTCTTTCTTTGTTTCTCAGTTTCACTTGTGTAGGGTACCTTTCCCCGCACCTTCAGCTTGTAGTTTGTCTGTGTCCTTGGATCTCAAGTGAGTCTCCAGTAAGGGAGCACGTAGGTGGTCTTGAGTTTTCATCAGTTCTTCTAACCCTGTGTCTTTTGATTGGAGCTCTCAAAGGCTGTACTTTTATTCTGATATTTGAGAGCTGTGCTCTTACTGCACTTTGCAATTCTATTTGTTCTCATTAATATACAATCACATGCAGAAAACTATGTTATTCTGTCTAACCTCTTCACCATGTCACCCCAAATCCCAGTTACAGCCGCTCTCCCTCAGCATGTACTAAGATGCTGTAGAATCACTACATGTCTTCTCTGTGTTGTACAACAATACCCATGACACCCCACCCTACACATTATACATGCTAATCCTAATGCCCCCATTCTTTTTCCCCGCACTTTTTACTCCCTTCCCACAATCCCTACCCAGTCCCTTTCTATTTGGTAACTGTTAGTCCACTCTCGGGTTCTGTGAGTCTGCTGCTGTCTTTTCCTTCAGTTTTTCTTTGTTATCATACTCCACACATGATTGAAGTCATTTGGTACATGTATTTCTCTGACTGGCCTATTTGACTGACAATAATACCCTCTAGCTCCATCCACGTTATTGCAAATGATAGGATTGGTTTTCTTCTTATGGCTGCTTACTGCACTTTTTAAACTGGATTTCATTCTTCTTTTTTGTTTGTAGTTTTGCAATGTGCTTTCACCATTGCTCTCCTTGTTATGAGCAGTAGCTTTGTGCTAATCGATATGTACCTATATCTATCTATCTGTCTGTCTATTTATCAATCACTCAATCAATCATCCTTTTGTCTGTCCATCTGTCCATGTGTACAGAACAGTTAAACATATACCCTATATCACTTTCCTGCACTATGCTCCCAAAAATCCTGCAAAGTATCTAGGCTGCAGAGGGAGCACTGGGTTCACCGAGACACTTGCAGTTCGAGTCAGCCGCGTGTACGTACAAAACCAGGAAATGGTTGTGCTGGGACTTGAACCCGTGTCTCTATCCTCTGTCCTCTTTCATCTCCTTCTAACTTGCTGTCTGTATTTAGCCACATTCATTGACTAAGGGCTCCCTGAAGATCTCAAGTATCATTCCTCTGGGCCTGTTGTCGACAGAAAAGTCAACTTGTTGCTTTGCTCACCACCATGTTTGAAGGACATCAGCGTGATCACCGCCGATAGGACGGAGGGTCAAATAAAAAGGAACACCAGTTTCTAGACAGGAGCAGTTGGGAGCTAACAGTGTATTGTGGAGTGACGTGTTTATTTGAGTGTCCAAACTTCCCTCTTTAGGTGGTTATTAGATTTTCACATTCGTGAACATCATAAAATCCACTGATTTCAAAGGCCCAGATGCTTATTATTACAGCAACTCAGTTGTTGAGGTGAGAGAAAATGAGAAGTATGTTGCTGCACCACTAAATCTATGGCTGGGAACTGTTGAAACCAAACAAAAAGAATTCACGGTGGCCAGATAGGGCTATTTTCTGCAGACTGTCTCTGGGGACTCAAACAGAATCCATTTGCTTGATTGTTTGATTTTCCGTTTCACTCGTGTAGGGTACTTGTCCACACACCTTCCGCTTGTAGTTTGTCTGTGTCCTTGGATCTCAAGTGAGTCTCCAGTAAGTAAGCACGTAGGTGTCTTGAGTTTTCATCCCTTCTTTTATCCCTGTGTCTTTTGTTTGCAGCACTCAGTGCCTGACCTTTTATTCTGATGAATAAGAGCTGTGCACTTATTGCACTTAAAGAATATTTTTTATCATTAATCTACAATCACGTGAAGAACATTATGTTTACTATGCTCCCCCCTTCACCAAGTCACCCCGAAAAACCTCTTCAGTCACTGTCGATCAGCGTAGTTGGATGCTGTAGACCCCTTCACCATGTCCCCCGCAAAAGTCCCCGTTACAGTCACTGTCCATCAGTGAGTAGTAAGATGCTAAATGATCTCTACTAGTCTTCTCTGTGTTGTACAGTACTCCCCATGCACACCCGACCCCGCGCATTATACATGCTAAACTTAATGCCCCCATTCTTTCTCCCCACACTTATCCCTCCCTTCAGACTCACCCTGCCCAGTCCTTTTTCCTTTGGTTACTTTTAGTCAACTCTCGGGTTCTGTGAGTCTGCTGCTGTTTTTTTACTTCAGTTTTTCTTTGTTGTTATACTCCACCCATGAGTGAAATAAGTTGGTACTTGCCTTTATCCGCCTGCCCTATTTTTCTGAACATACTACCGTCTTGCTCCATCCACGTCATTGAAAATGGTAGTATTTGTTTTCTTCTTAAGGCTGCTTACTGCACTTTTTAAACTGGATTTCATTCTTCCTTTTTGTTTGTAGTTTAGCTATGTTATTCACCATTCAACTCCTGGTTATGAACAATAGCTTTGTGTCAATCGACATGTATCTGTATCTATCTATCTAAAGGTCTGTCTGTCTATCTATGTATCTATGTATGTATATATCTATGTATCTATGTATCTATCTATGTATCTATCTATCTATCTTCCTATCATCTATCTATGATGTCTATCATCTATTAATCTATGTACCTATCTATCTCTCTTTCACCTGTCGTCTGTCTACCTATCTATCTATGAAACAATCATCTTTGTGTCTGCCCATCTGTCCTTATGTACAGAACAGTTAACAACATAGCCTATGTCTCTTCCCTACATTATGCTTCCAGAAACCTTGCAAGGTAACTAAGCCATAAGGAGAGCACTGTGTTCACCGATACGCTTTCAGGTAGAGTCAGCAGAGTGTGCTTACAAAACCAGTAAACGGAGGTGAAAGGACTTGAACCCGCATCTTTGTCCTCTGTCCTCTTATACTTCCTGCTCGCTTGTTGACTTTATTTAGCCACATTCAGTGAGTAAGTGATCCCTGAAGACCACAAGTATCCTTCGTCTGGGCAAGTTGTCGACAGAAAAGTGTACTTTTCCCTTTGCACACCACCATGTTTGAGGGACATTGGCGTGATCACTGCTGATAGGTGGAGGGACAAATATGAATTAACACCTATTTCTGGACAGGAGCAGTTGGGAACAAAGAGTGTGTTGTGGAGTGAAGTGTTTATTTGAGTGTCCAAACTTCCCTCTTTAGGTGGTTATTACTTCCTTACATTCGTGAACATCATAAAAAGCAATGATTATAAATGCCCAGGCACATATTATTACAGCAATTCATTTGTTGAGGTGAGAGGAAATGAGAAGGAAGTTTCTGCACCACTAAATCTATGCCTGAGCACTGCTGAAACCAAACAAAAAGAATTCACGGTGGCTAGATAGGTCTATTTTCTACTGACTCTCTCTGGGGTCCAAAACAGAATCCATTTCTTTCTTTGTTTCTCAGTTTCACTTGTGTAGGGTACCTTTCCCAGCACCTTCAGCTTGTAGTTTGTCTGTGTCCTTGGATCTCAAGTGAGTCTCCAGTAAGGGAGCACGTAGGTGGTCTTGAGTTTTCATCAGTTCTTCTAACCCTGTGTCTTTTGATTGGAGCTCTCAAAGGCTGTACTTTTATTCTGATATTTGAGAGCTGTGCTCTTACTGCACTTTGAAATTCTTTTTGTTCTCATTAATATACAATCACATGCAGAAAATTATGTTATTCTGTCTACCCTCTTCACCATGTCACCCCAAATCCCAGTTACAGCCGCTCTCCGTCAGCATGTACTAAGATGCTGTAGAATCACTACATGTCTTCTCTGTGTTGTACAACAATACCCATGACACCCCACCCTACACATTATACATGCTAATCCTAATGCCCCCATTCTTTTTCCCCGCACTTTTTACTCCCTTCCCACAATCCCTACCCAGTCCCTTTCTCTTTGGAAACTGTTAGTCCACTCTCGGGTTCTGTGAGTCTGCTGCTGTCTTTTCCTTCAGTTTTTCTTTGTTATCATACTCCACACATGAGTGAAATCATTTGGTACATGTATTTCTCCGCCTGGCCTATTTGACTGAGCATAATACCCTCTAGCTCCATCCACGTTATTGCAAATGATAGGATTTGTTTTCTTCTTATGGCTGCTTACTGCACTTTTTAAACTGGATTTCATTCTTCTTTTTTGTTTGTAGTTTTGCAATGTGCTTTCACCATTGCTCTCCTTGTTATGAGCAGTAGCTTTGTGCTAATCGATATGTACCTATATCTATCTATCTGTCTGTCTATCTATTTATCAATCACTCAATCAATCATCCTTTTGTCTGTCCATCTGTCCATGTGTACAGAACAGTTAAACATATACCCTATATCACTTTCCTGCACTATGCTCCCAAAAATCCTGCAAAGTATCTAGGCTGCAGAGGGAGCACTGGGTTCACAAAGACACTTGCAGTTCGAGTCGGCCGCGTGTACGTACAAAACCAGGAAATGGTTGTGCTGGGACTTGAACCCGTGTCTCTATCCTCTGTCGTCTTTCATCTCCTTCTAACTTGCTGTCTGTATTTAGCCACATTCATTGACTAAGGGCTCCCTGATGATCTCAAGTATCATTCCTCTGGGCCTGTTGTCGACAGAAAAGTCAACTTGTTGCTTTGCTCACCACCATGTTTGAAGGACATCAGCGTGATCACCGCCGATAGGACGGAGGGTCAAATAAAAAGGAACACCAATTTCTAGACAGGATCAGTTGGGAGCTAACAGTGTATTGTGGAGTGACGTGTTTATTTGAGTGTCCAAACTTCCCTCTTTAGGTGGTTATTAGATTTTCACATTCGTGAACATCATAAAATCCACTGATTTCAAAGGCCCAGATGCTTATTATTACAGCAACTCAGTTGTTGAGGTGAGAGAAAATGAGAGGTATGTTGCTGCACCACTAAATCTATGGCTGGGAACTGTTGGAACCAAACACAAAGAATTCACGGTGGCCAGATAGGGCTATTTTCTGCAGACTGTCTCTGGGAACTCAAACAGAATCCATTTGCTTGATT
The DNA here is from genome assembly GCF_030020395.1 of Manis pentadactyla. NCBI lineage: Eukaryota > Metazoa > Chordata > Mammalia > Pholidota > Manidae > Manis > Manis pentadactyla. Next base: position 161,936,764 of record NC_080038.1, on the reverse strand, counting down.
GTTTGATTTTCCGTTTCACTCGTGTAGGGTACTTGTCCACACACCTTCGGCTTGTAGTTTGTCTGTGTCCTTGGATCTCAAGTGAGTCTCCAGTAAGTAAGCACGTAGGTGTCTTGAGTTTTCATCCCTTCTTTTATCCCTGTGTCTTTTGTTTGCAGCACTCAGTGCCTGACCTTTTATTCTGATGATTAAGAGCTGTGCACTTATTGCACTTAAAGAATATTTTTTATCATTAATCTACAATCACGTGAAGAACATTATGTTTACTATGCTCCCCCCTTCACCAAGTCCCCCCGAAAAACCTCTTCAGTCACTGTCGATCAGCGTAGTTGGATGCTGTAGACCCCTTCACCATGTCCCCCGCAAAAGTCCCCGTTACAGTCACTGTCCATCAGTGAGTAGTAAGATGCTATATGATCTCTACTAGTCTTCTCTGTGTTGTACAGTACTCCCCATGCACACCCGACCCCGCGCATTATACATGCTAAAATTAATGCCCCCATTCTTTCTCCCCACACTTATCCCTCCCTTCAGACTCACCCTGCCCAGTCCTTTTTCCTTTGGTTACTTTTAGTCAACTCTCGGGTTCTGTGAGTCTGCTGCTGTTTTTTTACTTCAGTTTTTCTTTGTTGTTATACTCCACACATGAGTGAAATCACTTGGTACTTGCCTTTATCCGCCTGCCCTATTTTTCTGAACATACTACCGTCTTGCTCCATCCACGTCATTGAAATTGGTAGTATTTGTTTTCTTCTTAAGGCTGCTTACTGCACTTTTTAAACTGGATTTCATTCTTCCTTTTTGTTTGTAGTTTAGCTATGTTATTCACCATTCAACTCCTGGTTATGAACAATAGCTTTGTGTCAATCGACATGTATCTGTATCTATCTATCTAAAGGTCTGTCTGTCTATCTATGTATCTATGTATGTTTATAACTATGTATCTATGTATCTATCTATGTATCTATCTATCTATCTTCCTATCATCTATCTATGATGTCTATCATCTATTAATCTATGTACCTATCTATCTATCTTTCACCTGTCATCTGCCTAACTATCTATCTATGAAACAATCATCTTTTTGTCTGCCCATCTGTCCTTATGTACAGAACAGTTAACAACATAGCCTATGTCTCTTCCCTACATTATGCTTCCAGAAATTTTGCCAGGTAACTAAGCCATAAGGAGAGCACTGTGTTCACCGATACGCTTTCAGGTAGAGTCAGCAGAGTGTGCTTACAAAACCAGTAAATGGAGGTGAAAGGACTTGAACCCGTATCTTTGTCCTCTGTCCTCTTATACTTCCTGCTCGCTTGTTGACTTTATTTAGCCACATTCAGTGAGTAAGTGATCCCTGAAGACCACAAGTATCCTTCGTCTGGGCAAGTTGTCGACAGAAAAGTGTACTTGGCCCTTTGCACACCACCATGTTTGAGGGACATTGGCGTGATCACTGCTGATAGGTGGAGGGACAAATATGAATTAACACCTATTTCTGGACAGGAGCAGTTGGGAACAAAGTGTGTGTTGTGCAGTGAAGTGTTTATTTGAGTGTCCAAACTTCCCTCTTTAGGTGGTTATTACTTCTTTACATTCGTGAACATCATAAAAAGCAATGATTTTAAATGCCCAGACGCATGTTATTACAGCAATTCATTTGTTGAGGTGAGAGGAAATGAGAAGGAAGTTGCTGCACCACTAAATCTATGCCTGAGCACTGCTGAAACCAAACAAAAAGAATTCACGGTGGCTAGATAGGGCTATTTTCTACTGACTCTCTCTGGGGTCCAAAACAGAATCCATTTCTTTCTTTGTTTCTCAGTTTCACTTGTGTAGGGTACCTTTCCCCGCACCTTCAGCTTGTAGTTTGTCTGTGTCCTTGGATCTCAAGTGAGTCTCCAGTAAGGGAGCACGTAGGTGGTCTTGAGTTTTCATCAGTTCTTCTAACCCTGTGTCTTTTGATTGGAGCTCTCAAAGGCTGTACTTTTATTCTGATATTTGAGAGCTGTGCTCTTACTGCACTTTGCAATTCTATTTGTTCTCATTAATATACAATCACATGCAGAAAACTATGTTATTCTGTCTAACCTCTTCACCATGTCACCCCAAATCCCAGTTACAGCCGCTCTCCCTCAGCATGTACTAAGATGCTGTAGAATCACTACATGTCTTCTCTGTGTTGTACAACAATACCCATGACACCCCACCCTACACATTATACATGCTAATCCTAATGCCCCCATTCTTTTTCCCCGCACTTTTTACTCCCTTCCCACAATCCCTACCCAGTCCCTTTCTATTTGGTAACTGTTAGTCCACTCTCGGGTTCTGTGAGTCTGCTGCTGTCTTTTCCTTCAGTTTTTCTTTGTTATCATACTCCACACATGATTGAAGTCATTTGGTACATGTATTTCTCTGACTGGCCTATTTGACTGACAATAATACCCTCTAGCTCCATCCACGTTATTGCAAATGATAGGATTGGTTTTCTTCTTATGGCTGCTTACTGCACTTTTTAAACTGGATTTCATTCTTCTTTTTTGTTTGTAGTTTTGCAATGTGCTTTCACCATTGCTCTCCTTGTTATGAGCAGTAGCTTTGTGCTAATCGATATGTACCTATATCTATCTATCTGTCTGTCTATTTATCAATCACTCAATCAATCATCCTTTTGTCTGTCCATCTGTCCATGTGTACAGAACAGTTAAACATATACCCTATATCACTTTCCTGCACTATGCTCCCAAAAATCCTGCAAAGTATCTAGGCTGCAGAGGGAGCACTGGGTTCACCGAGACACTTGCAGTTCGAGTCAGCCGCGTGTACGTACAAAACCAGGAAATGGTTGTGCTGGGACTTGAACCCGTGTCTCTATCCTCTGTCCTCTTTCATCTCCTTCTAACTTGCTGTCTGTATTTAGCCACATTCATTGACTAAGGGCTCCCTGAAGATCTCAAGTATCATTCCTCTGGGCCTGTTGTCGACAGAAAAGTCAACTTGTTGCTTTGCTCACCACCATGTTTGAAGGACATCAGCGTGATCACCGCCGATAGGACGGAGGGTCAAATAAAAAGGAACACCAGTTTCTAGACAGGAGCAGTTGGGAGCTAACAGTGTATTGTGGAGTGACGTGTTTATTTGAGTGTCCAAACTTCCCTCTTTAGGTGGTTATTAGATTTTCACATTCGTGAACATCATAAAATCCACTGATTTCAAAGGCCCAGATGCTTATTATTACAGCAACTCAGTTGTTGAGGTGAGAGAAAATGAGAAGTATGTTGCTGCACCACTAAATCTATGGCTGGGAACTGTTGAAACCAAACAAAAAGAATTCACGGTGGCCAGATAGGGCTATTTTCTGCAGACTGTCTCTGGGGACTCAAACAGAATCCATTTGCTTGATTGTTTGATTTTCCGTTTCACTCGTGTAGGGTACTTGTCCACACACCTTCCGCTTGTAGTTTGTCTGTGTCCTTGGATCTCAAGTGAGTCTCCAGTAAGTAAGCACGTAGGTGTCTTGAGTTTTCATCCCTTCTTTTATCCCTGTGTCTTTTGTTTGCAGCACTCAGTGCCTGACCTTTTATTCTGATGAATAAGAGCTGTGCACTTATTGCACTTAAAGAATATTTTTTATCATTAATCTACAATCACGTGAAGAACATTATGTTTACTATGCTCCCCCCTTCACCAAGTCCCCCAGAAAAACCTCTTCAGTCACTGTCGATCAGCGTAGCTGGATGCTGTAGACCCCTTCACCATGTCCCCCCCAAACGTCCCCGTTACAGTCACTCTCCATCAGTGAGTAGTAAGATGCTATATGATCTCTACTAGTTTTCCCTGTGTTGTACAGTACTCCCCATGCACACCCGACCCCACGCATTATACATGCTAAACTTAATGCCCCCATTCTTTCTCCCCACACTTATCCCTCCCTTCAGACTCACCCTGCCCAGTCCTTTTTCCTTTGGTTACTTTTAGTCAACTCTCGGGTTCTGTGAGTCTGCTGCTGTTTTTTTACTTCAGTTTTTCTTTGTTGTTATACTCCACACATGAGTGAAATCACTTGGTACTTGCCTTTATCCGCCTGCCCTATTTTTCTGAACATACTACCGTCTTGCTCCATCCACGTCATTGAAAATGGTAGTATTTGTTTTCTTCTTAAGGCTGCTTACTGCACTTTTTAAACTGGATTTCATTCTTCCTTTTTGTTTGTAGTTTAGCTATGTTATTCACCATTCAACTCCTGGTTATGAACAATAGCTTTGTGTCAATAGACATGTATCTGTATCTATCTATCTAAAGGTCTGTCTGTCTATCTATGTATCTATGTATGTGTATATCTATGTATCTATGTATCTATCTATGTATCTATCTATCTATCTTCCTATCATCTATCTATGATGTCTATCATCTATTAATCTATGTACCTATCTATCTATCTTTCACCTGTCGTCTGTCTACCTATCTATCTATGAAACAATCATCTTTTTGTCTGCCCATCTATCCTTATGTACAGAACAGTTAACAACATAGCCTATGTCTCTTCCCTACATTATGCTTCCAGAAACCTTGCAAGGTAACTAAGCCATAAGGAGAGCACTGTGTTCACCGATACGCTTTCAGGTAGAGTCAGCAGAGTGTGCTTACAAAACCAGTAAATGGAGGTGAAAGGACTTGAACCCGTATCTTTGTCCTCTGTCCTCTTATACTTCCTGCTCGCTTCTTGACTTTATTTAGCCACATTCAGTGAGTAAGTGATCCCTGAAGACCACAAGTATCCTTCATCTGGGCCTGTTGTCGACAGAAAAGTTTACTTGGCCCTTTGCACACCACCATGTTTGAGGGACATTGGCGTGATCACTGCTGATACGTGGAGGGACAAATATGAATTAACACCTATTTCTGGACAGGAGCAGTTGGGAACAAAGAGTGTGTTGTGGAGTGAAGTGTTTATTTGAGTGTCCAAACTTCCCTCTTTAGGTGGTTATTACTTCTTTACATTCGTGAACATCATAAAAAGCAATGATTATAAATGCCAAGACGCATATTATTACAGCAATTCATTTGTTGAGGTGAGAGGAAATGAGAAGGAAGTTGCTGCACAACTAAATCTATGCCTGAGCACTGCTGAAACCAAACAAAAAGAATTCACGGTGGCTAGATAGGGCTATTTTCTACTGACTCTCTCTGGAGTCCAAAACAGAATCCATTTCTTTCTTTGTTTCTCAGTTTCACTTCTGTAGGGTACCTGTCCCCGCCCCTTCAGCTTGTAGTTTGTCTGTGTCCTTGGATCTCAAGTGAGTCTCCAGTAAGGGAGCACGTAGGTGGTCTTGAGTTTTCATCAGTTCTTCTAACCCTGTGTCTTTTGATTGGAGCACTCTAAGGCGGTACTTTTATTCTGATATTTGAGAGCTGTGCTCTTACTGCACTTTTAAATTCTTTTTGTTCTCATTAATATACAATCACATGCAGAAAATTATGTTATTCTGTCTACCCTCTTCACCAAGTCACCCCAAATCCCAGTTACAGCCGCTCTCCGTCAGCATGTACTAAGATGCTGTAGAATCACTACATGTCTTCTCTGTGTTGTACAGCCCTACCCATGACACCCCACCCTACACATTATACATGCTAATCCTAATGCCCCCATTCTTTTTCCCCGCACTTTTTACTCACTTCCCACAAACCCTACCCAGTCCCTTTCTCTTTGGTAACTGTTAGTCCACTCTCGGGTTCTGTGAGTCTGCTGCTGTCTTTTCCTTCAGTTTTTCTTTGTTATCATACTCCACACATGAGTGAAATCATTTGGTACATGTATTTCTCCGCCTGGCCTATTTGACTGAGCATAATACCCTCTAGCTCCATCCACGTTATTGCAAATGATAGGATTTGTTTTCTTCTTATGGCTGCTTACTGCACTTTTTAAACTGGATTTCATTCTTCTTTTTTGTTTGTAGTTTTGCAATGTGCTTTCACCATTGCTCTCCTTGTTATGAGCAGTAGCTTTGTGCTAATCGATATGTACCTATATCTATCTATCTGTCTGTCTATCTATTTATCAATCACTCAATCAATCATCCTTTTGTCTGTCCATCTGTCCATGTGTACAGAACAGTTAAACATATACCCTATATCACTTTCCTGCACTATGCTCCCAAAAATCCTGCAAAGTATCTAGGCTGCAGAGGGAGCACTGGGTTCACAAAGACACTTGCAGTTCGAGTCGGCCGCGTGTACGTACAAAACCAGGAAATGGTTGTGCTGGGACTTGAACCCGTGTCTCTATCCTCTGTCCTCTTTCATCTCCTTCTAACTTGCTGTCTGTATTTAGCCACATTCATTGACTAAGGGCTCCCTGATGATCTCAAGTATCATTCCTCTGGGCCTGTTGTCGACAGAAAAGTCAACTTGTTGCTTTGCTCACCACCATGTTTGAAGGACATCAGCGTGATCACCGCCGATAGGACGGAGGGTCAAATAAAAAGGAACACCAATTTCTAGACAGGATCAGTTGGGAGCTAACAGTGTATTGTGGAGTGACGTGTTTATTTGAGTGTCCAAACTTCCCTCTTTAGGTGGTTATTAGATTTTCACATTCGTGAACATCATAAAATCCACTGATTTCAAAGGCCCAGATGCTTATTATTACAGCAACTCAGTTGTTGAGGTGAGAGAAAATGAGAGGTATGTTGCTGCACCACTAAATCTATGGCTGGGAACTGTTGGAACCAAACACAAAGAATTCACGGTGGCCAGATAGGGCTATTTTCTGCAGACTGTCTCTGGGAACTCAAACAGAATCCATTTGCTTGATTGTTTGATTTTCCGTTTCACTCGTGTAGGGTACTTGTCCACATACCTTCGGCTTGTAGTTTGTCTGTGTCCTTGGATCTCAAGTGAGTCTCCAGTAAGTAAGCACGTAGGTGTCTTGAGTTTTCATCCCTTCTTTTATCCCTGTGTCTTTTGTTTGCAGCACTCAGTGCCTGACCTTTTATTCTGATGATTAAGAGCTGTGCACTTATTGCACTTAAAGAATATTTTTTATCATTAATCTACAATCACGTGAAGAACATTATGTTTACTATGCTCCCCCCTTCACCAAGTCCCCCCGAAAAACCTCTTCAGTCACTGTCGATCAGCGTAGTTGGATGCTGTAGACCCCTTCACCATGTCCCCCGCAAAAGTCCCCGTTACAGTCACTGTCCATCAGTGAGTAGTAAGATGCTATATGATCTCTACTAGTCTTCTCTGTGTTGTACAGTACTCCCCATGCACACCCGACCCCGCGCATTATACATGCTAAAATTAATGCCCCCATTCTTTCTCCCCACACTTATCCCTCCCTTCAGACTCACCCTGCCCAGTCCTTTTTCCTTTGGTTACTTTTAGTCAACTCTCGGGTTCTGTGAGTCTGCTGCTGTTTTTTTACTTCAGTTTTTCTTTGTTGTTATACTCCACACATGAGTGAAATCACTTGGTACTTGCCTTTATCCGCCTGCCCTATTTTTCTGAACATACTACCGTCTTGCTCCATCCACGTCATTGAAATTGGTAGTATTTGTTTTCTTCTTAAGGCTGCTTACTGCACTTTTTAAACTGGATTTCATTCTTCCTTTTTGTTTGTAGTTTAGCTATGTTATTCACCATTCAACTCCTGGTTATGAACAATAGCTTTGTGTCAATCGACATGTATCTGTATCTATCTATCTAAAGGTCTGTCTGTCTACGTATCTATGTATGTATATATCTATGTATCTATGTATATATCTATGTATCTATCTATCTATCTTCCTATCATCTATCTATGATGTCTATCATCTATTAATCTAGGTACCTATCTATCTCTCTTTCACCTGTCGTCTGTCTACCTATCTATCTATGAAACAATCATCTTTTTGTCTGCCCATCTGTCCTTATGTACAGAACAGTTAACAACATAGCCTATGTCTCTTCCCTACATTATGCTTCCAGAAAACTTGCAAGTTAACTAAGCCATAAGGAGAGCACTGTGTTCACCGATACGCTTTCAGGTAGAGTCAGCAGAGTGTGCTTACAAAACCAGTAAATGGAGGTGAAAGGACTTGAACCCGCATCTTTGTCCTCTGTCCTCTTATACTTCCTGCTCGCTTGTTGACTTTATTTAGCCACATTCAGTGAGTAAGTGATCCCTGAAGACCACAAGTATCCTTCGTCTGGGCAAGTTGTCGACAGAAAAGTGTACTTGGCCCTTTGCACACCACCATGTTTGAGGGACATTGGCGTGATCACTGCTGATAGGTGGAGGGACAAATATGAATTAACACCTATTTCTGGACAGGAGCAGTTGGGAACAAAGAGTGTGTTGTGGAGTGAAGTGTTTATTTGAGTGTCCAAACTTACCTCTTTAGGTGGTTATTACTTCTTTACATTCGTGAACATCATAAAAAGCAATGATTATAAATGCCCAGACACATATTATTACAGCAATTCATTTGTTGAGGTGAGAGGAAATGAGATGGAAGTTGCTGCACCACTAAATCTATGCCTGAGCACTGCTGAAACCAAACAAAAAGAATTCACGGTGGCTAGATAGGTCTATTTTCTACTGACTCTCTCTGGGGTCCAAAACAGAATCCATTTCTTTCTTTGTTTCTCAGTTTCACTTGTGTAGGGTACCTTTCCCCGCACCTTCAGCTTGTAGTTTGTCTGTGTCCTTGGATCTCAAGTGAGTCTCCAGTAAGGGAGCACGTAGGTGGTCTTGAGTTTTCATCAGTTCTTCTAACCCTGTGTCTTTTGATTGGAGCTCTCAAAGGCTGTACTTTTATTCTGATATTTGAGAGCTGTGCTCTTACTGCACTTTTAAATTCTTTTTGTTCTCATTAATATACAGTCACATGCAGAAAATTATGTTATTCTGTCTACCCTCTTCACCATGTCACCCCAAATCCCAGTTACAGCCGCTCTCCGTCAGCATGTACTAAGATGCTGTAGAATCACTACATGTCTTCTCTGTGTTGTACAGCCCTACCCATGACACCCCACCCTACACATTATACATGCTAATCCTAATGCCCCCATTCTTTTTCCCCGCACTTTTTACTCCCTTCCCACAATCCCTACCCAGTCCCTTTCTCTTTGTTAACTGTTAGTCCACTCTCGGGTTCTGTGAGTCTGCTGCTGTCTTTTCCTTCAGTTTTTCTTTGTTATCATACTCCACACATGAGTGAAATCATTTGGTACATGTATTTCTCCGCCTGGCCTATTTGACTGAGCATAATACCCTCTAGCTCCATCCACGTTATTGCAAATGATAGGATTGGTTTTCTTCTTATGGCTGCTTACTGCACTTTTTAAACTGGATTTCATTCTTCTTTTTTGTTTGTAGTTTTGCAATGTGCTTTCACCATTGCTTTCCTTGTTATGAGCAGTAGCTTTGTGCTAATCGATATGTACCTATATCTATCTATCTGTCTGTCTATCTATTTATCAATCACTCACTCAATCATCCTTTTGTCTGTCCATCTGTCCATGTGTACAGAACAGTTAACCATATACCCTATATCACTTTCCTACACTATGCTCCCAAAAATCCTGCAAAGTACCTAGGCTGCAGAGGGAGCACTGGGTTCAATGGGACACTTGCAGTTCGAGTCGGCCGCGTGTACCTACAAAACCAAGAAATGGTTGTGCTGGGACTTGAACCCGTGTCTCTATCCTCTGTCCTCTTTCATCTCCTTCTAACTTGCTGTCTGTATTTAGCCACATTCATTGACTAAGGGCTCCCTGAAGATCTCAAGTATCATTCCTCTGGGCCTGTTGTCGACAGAAAAGTAAACTTGTTGCTTTGCTCACCACCATGTTTGAAGGACATCAGCGTGATCACCGCCGATAGGACGGAGGGTCAAATAAAAAGGAACACCAGTTTCTAGACAGGAGCAGTTGGGAGCTAACAGTGTATTGTGGAGTGACGTGTTTATTTGAGTGTCCAAACTTCCCTCTTTAGGTGGTTATTAGATTTTCACATTCGTGAACATCATAAAATCCACTGATTTCAAAGGCCCAGATGCTTATTATTACAGCAACTCAGTTGTTGAGGTGAGAGAAAATGAGAAGTATGTTGCTGCACCACTAAATCTATGGCTGGGAACTGTTGAAATGAAACAAAAAGAATTCACGGTGGCCAGATAGGGCTATTTTCTGCTGACTGTCTCTGGGGACTCAAACAGAATCCATTTGCTTGATTGTTTGATTTTCCGTTTCACTCGTGTAGGGTACTTGTCCACACACCTTCGGCTTGTAGTTTGTCTGTGTCCTTGGATCTCAAGTGAGTCTCCTGTAAGTAAGCACATAGGTGTCTTGAGTTTTCATCCCTTCTTTTATCCCTGTGTCTTTTGTTTGGAGCACTCAGTGCCTGACCTTTTATTCTGATGAATAAGAGCTGTGCACTTATTGCACTTAAAGAATATTTTTTATCATTAATCTACAATCACGTGAAGAACATTATGTTTACTATGCTCCCCCCTTCACCAAGTCACCCCGAAAAACCTCTTCAGTCACTGTCGATCAGCGTAGTTGGATGCTGTAGACCCCTTCACCATGTCCCCCGCAAAAGTCCCCGTTACAGTCACTGTCCATCAGTGAGTAGTAAGATGCTAAATGATCTCTACTAGTCTTCTCTGTGTTGTACAGTACTCCCCATGCACACCCGACCCCGCGCATTATACATGCTAAACTTAATGCCCCCATTCTTTCTCCCCACACTTATCCCTCCCTTCAGACTCACCCTGCCCAGTCCTTTTTCCTTTGGTTACTTTTAGTCAACTCTCGGGTTCTGTGAGTCTGCTGCTGTTTTTTTACTTCAGTTTTTCTTTGTTGTTATACTCCACCCATGAGTGAAATAAGTTGGTACTTGCCTTTATCCGCCTGCCCTATTTTTCTGAACATACTACCGTCTTGCTCCATCCACGTCATTGCAAATGGTAGTATTTGTTTTCTTCTTAAGGCTGCTTACTGCACTTTTTAAACTGGATTTCATTCTTCCTTTTTGTTTGTAGTTTAGCTATGTTATTCACCATTCAACTCCTGGTTATGAACAATAGCTTTGTGTCAATCGACATGTATCTGTATCTATCTATCTAAAGGTCTGTCTGTCTATCTATGTATCTATGTATGTATATATCTATGTATCTATGTATCTATCTATGTATCTATCTATCTATCTTCCTATCATCTATCTATGATGTCTATCATCTATTAATCTAGGTACCTATCTATCTCTCTTTCACCTGTCGTCTGTCTACCTATCTATCTATGAAACAATCATCTTTGTGTCTGCCCATCTGTCCTTATGTACAGAACAGTTAACAACATAGCCTATGTCTCTTCCCTACATTATGCTTCCAGAAACCTTGCAAGGTAACTAAGCCATAAGGAGAGCACTGTGTTCACCGATACGCTTTCAGGTAGAGTCAGCAGAGTGTGCTTACAAAACCAGTAAACGGAGGTGAAAGGACTTGAACCCGCATCTTTGTCCTCTGTCCTCTTATACTTCCTGCTCGCTTGTTGACTTTATTTAGCCACATTCAGTGAGTAAATGATCCCTGAAGACCACAAGTATCCTTCGTCTGGGCAAGTTGTCGACAGAAAACTGTACTTTTCCCTTTGCACACCACCATGTTTGAGGGACATTGGCGTGATCACTGCTGATAGGTGGAGGGACAAATATGAATTAACACCTATTTCTGGACAGGAGCAGTTGGGAACAAAGAGTGTGTTGTGGAGTGAAGTGTTTATTTGAGTGTCCAAACTTCCCTCTTTAGGTGGTTATTACTTCCTTACATTCGTGAACATCATAAAAAGCAATGATTATAAATGCCCAGGCACATATTATTACAGCAATTCATTTGTTGAGGTGAGAGGAAATGAGAAGGAAGTTTCTGCACCACTAAATCTATGCCTGAGCACTGCTGAAACCAAACAAAAAGAATTCACGGTGGCTAGATAGGTCTATTTTCTACTGACTCTCTCTGGGGTCCAAAACAGAATCCATTTCTTTCTTTGTTTCTCAGTTTCACTTGTGTAGGGTACCTTTCCCCGCACCTTCAGCTTGTAGTTTGTCTGTGTCCTTGGATCTCAAGTGAGTCTCCAGTAAGGGAGCACGTAGGTGGTCTTGAGTTTTCATCAGTTCTTCTAACCCTGTGTCTTTTGATTGGAGCTCTCAAAGGCTGTACTTTTATTCTGATATTTGAGAGCTGTGCTCTTACTGCACTTTGAAATTCTTTTTGTTCTCATTAATATACAATCACATGCAGAAAATTATGTTATTCTGTCTACCCTCTTCACCATGTCACCCCAAATCCCAGTTACAGCCGCTCTCCGTCAGCATGTACTAAGATGCTGTAGAATCACTACATGTCTTCTCTGTGTTGTACAACAATACCCATGACACCCCACCCTACACATTATACATGCTAATCCTAATGCCCCCATTCTTTTTCCCCGCACTTTTTACTCCCTTCCCACAATCCCTACCCAGTCCCTTTCTCTTTGGTAACTGTTAGTCCACTCTCGGGTTCTGTGAGTCTGCTGCTGTCTTTTCCTTCAGTTTTTCTTTGTTATCATACTCCACACATGAGTGAAATCATTTGGTACATGTATTTCTCCGCCTGGCCTATTTGACTGAGCATAATACCCTCTAGCTCCATCCACGTTATTGCAAATGATAGGATTGGTTTTCTTCTTATGGCTGCTTACTGCACTTTTTAAACTGGATTTCATTCTTCTTTTTTGTTTGTAGTTTTGCAATGTGCTTTCACCATTGCTTTCCTTGTTATGAGCAGTAGCTTTGTGCTAATCGATATGTACCTATATCTATCTATCTGTCTGTCTATCTATTTATCAATCACTCAATCAATCATCCTTTTGTCTGTCCATCTGTCCATGTGTACAGAACAGTTAACCATATACCCTATATCACTTTCCTACACAATGCTCCCAAAAATCCTGCAAAGTATCTAGGCTGCAGAGGGAGCACTGGGTTCACCGGGACACTTGCAGTTCGAGTCGGCCGCGTGTACCTACAAAACCAAGAAATGGTTGTGCTGGGACTTGAACCCGTGTCTCTATCCTCTGTCCTCTTTCATCTCCTTCTAACTTGCTGTCTGTATTTAGCCACATTCATTGACTAAGGGCTCCCTGAAGATCTCAAGTATCATTCCTCTGGGCCTGTTGTCGACAGAAAAGTCAACTTGTTGCTTTGCTCACCACCATGTTTGAAGGACATCAGCGTGATCACCGCCGATAGGACGGAGGGTCAAATAAAAAGGAACACCAGTTTCTAGACAGGAGCAGTTGGGAGCTAACAGTGTATTGTGGAGTGACGTGTTTATTTGAGTGTCCAAACTTCCCTCTTTAGGTGGTTATTAGATTTTCACATTCGTGAACATCATAAAATCCACTGATTTCAAAGGCCCAGATGCTTATTATTACAGCAACTCAGTTGTTGAGGTGAGAGAAAATGAGAAGTATGTTGCTGGACCACTAAATCTATGGCTGGGAACTGTTGAAACCAAACAAAAAGAATTCACGGTGGCCAGATAGGGCTATTTTCTGCTGACTGTCTCTGGGGACTCAAACAGAATCCATTTGCTTGATTGTTTGATTTTCCGTTTCACTCGTGTAGGGTACTTGTCCACACACCTTCGGCTTGTAGTTTGTCTGTGTCCTTGGATCTCAAGTGAGTCTCCTGTAAGTAAGCACGTAGGTATCTTGAGTTTTCATCCCTTCTTTTATCCCTGTGTCTTTTGTTTGCAGCACTCAGTGCCTGACCTTTTATTCTGATGATTCAGAGCTGTGCACTTATTGCACTTAAAGAATATTTTTTATCATTAATCTACAATCACGTGAAGAACATTATGTTTACTATGCTCCCCCCTTCACCAAGTCACCCCGAAAAACCTCTTCAGTCACTGTCGATCAGCGTAGTTGGATGCTGTAGACCCCTTCACCATGTCCCCCCCCAAAAGTCCCCGTTACAGTCACTGTCCATCAGTGAGTAGTAAGATGCTATATGATCTCTACTAGTCTTCTCTGTGTTGTACAGTACTCCCCATGAACACCCGACCCTGCGCATTATACATGCTAAACTTAATGCCCCCATTCTTTCTCCCCACACTTATCCCTCCCTTCAGACTCACCCTGCCCAGTCCTTTTTCCTTTGGTTACTTTTAGTCAACTCTCGGGTTCTGTGAGTCTGCTGCTGTTTTTTTACTTCAGTTTTTCTTTGTTGTTATATTCCACCCATGAGTCAAATCACTTGGTACTTGCCTTTATCCGCCTGCCCTATTTTTCTGAACATACTACCGTCTTGCTCCATCCACGTCATTGAAAATGGTAGTATTTGTTTTCTTCTTAAGGCTGCTTACTGCACTTTTTAAACTGGATTTCATTCTTCCTTTTTGTTTGTAGTTTAGCTATGTTATTCACCATTCAACTCCTGGTTATGAACAATAGCTTTGTGTCAATCGACATGTATCTGTATCTATCTATCTAAAGGTCTGTCTGTCTATCTATGTATCTATGTATGTATATATCTATGTATCAATGTATCTATCTATGTATCTATCTATCTATCTTCCTATCAACTATCTATGATGTCTATCATCTATTAATCTAGGTACCTATCTATCTCTCTTTCACCTGTCGTCTGTCTACCTATCTATCTATGAAACAATCATCTTTGTGTCTGCCCATCTGTCCTTATGTACAGAACAGTTAACAACATAGCCTATGTCTCTTCCCTACATTATGCTTCCAGAAACCTTGCAAGGTAACTAAGCCATAAGGAGAGCACTGTGTTCACCGATACGCTTTCAGGTAGAGTCAGCAGAGTGTGCTTACAAAACCAGTAAACGGAGGTGAAAGGACTTGAACCCGCATCTTTGTCCTCTGTCCTCTTATACTTCCTGCTCGCTTGTTGACTTTATTTAGCCACATTCAGTGAGTAAGTGATCCCTGAAGACCACAAGTATCCTTCGTCTGGGCAAGTTGTCGACAGAAAAGTGTACTTTTCCCTTTGCACACCACCATGTTTGAGGGACATTGGCGTGATCACTGCTGATAGGTGGAGGGACAAATATGAATTAACACCTATTTCTGGACAGGAGCAGTTGGGAACAAAGAGTGTGTTGTGGAGTGAAGTGTTTATTTGAGTGTCCAAACTTCCCTCTTTAGGTGGTTATTACTTCCTTACATTCGTGAACATCATAAAAAGCAATGATTATAAATGCCCAGGCACATATTATTACAGCAATTCATTTGTTGAGGTGAGAGGAAATGAGAAGGAAGTTGCTGCACCACTAAATCTATGCCTGAGCACTGCTGAAACCAAACAAAAAGAATTCACGGTGGCTAGATAGGTCTATTTTCTACTGACTCTCTCTGGGGTCCAAAACAGAATCCATTTCTTTCTTTGTTTCTCAGTTTCACTTGTGTAGGGTACCTTTCCCCGCACCTTCAGCTTGTAGTTTGTCTGTGTCCTTGGATCTCAAGTGAGTCTCCAGTAAGGGAGCACGTAGGTGGTCTTGAGTTTTCATCAGTTCTTCTAACCCTGTGTCTTTTGATTGGAGCTCTCAAAGGCTGTACTTTTATTCTGATATTTGAGAGCTGTGCTCTTACTGCACTTTGAAATTCTTTTTGTTCTCATTAATATACAATCACATGCAGAAAATTATGTTATTCTGTCTACCCTCTTCACCATGTCACCCCAAATCCCAGTTACAGCCGCTCTCCGTCAGCATGTACTAAGATGCTGTAGAATCACTACATGTCTTCTCTGTGTTGTACAACAATACCCATGACACCCCACCCTACACATTATACATGCTAATCCTAATGCCCCCATTCTTTTTCCCCGCACTTTTTACTCCCTTCCCACAATCCCTACCCAGTCCCTTTCTCTTTGGTAACTGTTAGTCCACTCTCGGGTTCTGTGAGTCTGCTGCTGTCTTTTCCTTCAGTTTTTCTTTGTTATCATACTCCACACATGAGTGAAATCATTTGGTACATGTATTTCTCCGCCTGGCCTATTTGACTGAGCATAATACCCTCTAGCTCCATCCACGTTATTGCAAATGATAGGATTGGTTTTCTTCTTATGGCTGCTTACTGCACTTTTTAAACTGGATTTCATTCTTCTTTTTTGTTTGTAGTTTTGCAATGTGCTTTCACCATTGCTTTCCTTGTTATGAGCAGTAGCTTTGTGCTAATCGATATGTACCTATATCTATCTATCTGTCTGTCTATCTATTTATCAATCACTCAATCAATCATCCTTTTGTCTGTCCATCTGTCCATGTGTACAGAACAGTTAACCATATAACCTATATCACTTTCCTACACTATGCTCCCAAAAATCCTGCAAAGTATCTAGGCTGCAGAGGGAGCACTGGGTTCACCGGGACACTTGCAGTTCGAGTCGGCCGCGTGTACCTACAAAACCAAGAAATGGTTGTGCTGGGACTTGAACCCGTGTCTCTATCCTCTGTCCTCTTTCATCTCCTTCTAACTTGCTGTCTGTATTTAGCCACATTCATTGACTAAGGGCTCCCTGAAGATCTCAAGTATCATTCCTCTGGGCCTGTTGTCGACAGAAAAGTCAACTTGTTGCTTTGCTCACCACCATGTTTGAAGGACATCAGCGTGATCACCGCCGATAGGACGGAGGGTCAAATAAAAAGGAACACCAATTTCTAGACAGGAGCAGATGGGAGCTAACAGTGTATTGTGGAGTGACGTGTTTATTTGAGTGTCCAAACTTCCCTCTTTAGTTGGTTATTAGATTTTCACATTCGTGACCATCATAAAATCCACTGATTTCAAAGGCCCAGATGCTTATTATTACAGCAACTCATTTGTTGAGGTGAGAGAAAATGAGAAGTATGTTGCTGCACCAGTAAATCTATGGCTGGGAACTGTTGAAACCAAACAAAAAGAATTCACGGTGGCCAGATAGGGCTATTTTCTGCTGACTGTCTCTGGGGACTCAAACAGAATCCATTTGCTTGATTGTTTGATTTTCCGTTTCACTCGTGTAGGGTACTTGTCCACACACCTTCGGCTTGTAGTTTGTCTGTGTCCTTGGATCTCAAGTGAGTCTCCTGTAAGTAAGCACGTAGGTGTCTTGAGTTTTCATCCCTTCTTTTATCCCTGTGTCTTTTGTTTGCAGCACTCAGTGCCTGACCTTTTATTCTGATGATTCAGAGCTGTGCACTTATTGCACTTAAAGAATATTTTTTATCATTAATCTACAATCACGTGAAGAACATTATGTTTACTATGCTCCCCCCTTCACCAAGTCCCCCCGAAAAACCTCTTCAGTCACTGTCGATCAGCGTAGTTGGATGCTGTAGACCCCTTCACCATGTCCCCCCCAAAAGTCCCCGTTACAGTCACTGTCCATCAGTGAGTAGTAAGATGCTATATGATCTCTACTAGTCTTCTCTGTGTTGTACAGTACTCCCCATGCCCACCCGACCCCGCGCATTATACATGCTAAACTTAATGCCCCCATTCTTTCTCCCCACACTTATCCCTCCCTTCAGACTCACCCTGCCCAGTCCTTTTTCCTTTGGTTACTTTTAGTCAACTCTCGGGTTCTGTGAGTCTGCTGCTGTTTTTTTACTTCAGTTTTTCTTTGTTGTTATTCTCCACCCATGAGTGAAATCAGTTGGTACTTGCATTTATCCGCCTGCCCTATTTTTCTGAACATACTACCGTCTTGCTCCGTCCACGTCATTGCAAATGGTAGTATTTGTTTTCTTCTTAAGGCTGCTTACTGCACTTTTTAAACTGGATTTCATTCTTCCTTTTTGTTTGTAGTTTAGCTATGTTATTCACCATTCAACTCCTGGTTATGAACAATAGCTTTGTGTCAATCGACATGTATCTGTATCTATCTATCTAAAGGTCTGTCTGTCTTTCTATGTATCTATGTATGTATATATCTATGTATCTATGTATCTATCTATGTATCTATCTATCTATCTTCCTATCATCTATCTATGATGTCTATCATCTATTAATCTAGGTACCTATCTATCTCTCTTTCACCTGTCGTCTGTCTACCTATCTATCTATGAAACAATCATCTATGTGTCTGCCCATCTGTCCTTATGTACAGAACAGTTAACAACATAGCCTATGTCTCTTCCCTACATTATGCTTCCAGAAACCTTGCAAGGTAACTAAGCCATAAGGAGAGCACTGTGTTCACCGATACGCTTTCAGGTAGAGTCAGCAGAGTGTGCTTACAAAACCAGTAAACGGAGGTGAAAGGACTTGAACCCGCATCTTTGTCCTCTGTCCTCTTATACTTCCTGCTCGCTTGTTGACTTTATTTAGCCACATTCAGTGAGTAAGTGATCCCTGAAGACCACAAGTATCCTTCGTCTGGGCAAGTTGTCGACAGAAAAGTGTACTTTTCCCTTTGCACACCACCATGTTTGAGGGACATTGGCGTGATCACTGCTGATAGGTGGAGGGACAAATATGAATTAACACCTATTTCTGGACAGGAGCAGTTGGGAACAAAGAGTGTGTTGTGGAGTGAAGTGTTTATTTGAGTGTCCAAACTTCCCTCTTTAGGTGGTTATTACTTCCTTACATTCGTGAACATCATAAAAAGCAATGATTATAAATGCCCAGGCACATATTATTACAGCAATTCATTTGTTGAGGTGAGAGGAAATGAGAAGGAAGTTGCTGCACCACTAAATCTATGCCTGAGCACTGCTGAAACCAAACAAAAAGAATTCACGGTGGCTAGATAGGTCTATTTTCTACTGACTCTCTCTGGGGTCCAAAACAGAATCCATTTCTTTCTTTGTTTCTCAGTTTCACTTGTGTAGGGTACCTTTCCCCGCACCTTCAGCTTGTAGTTTGTCTGTGTCCTTGGATCTCAAGTGAGTCTCCAGTAAGGGAGCACGTAGGTGGTCTTGAGTTTTCATCAGTTCTTCTAACCCTGTGTCTTTTGATTGGAGCTCTCAAAGGCTGTACTTTTATTCTGATATTTGAGAGCTGTGCTCTTACTGCACTTTGAAATTCTTTTTGTTCTCATTAATATACAATCACATGCAGAAAATTATGTTATTCTGTCTACCCTCTTCACCATGTCACCCCAAATCCCAGTTACAGCCGCTCTCCGTCAGCATGTACTAAGATGCTGTAGAATCACTACATGTCTTCTCTGTGTTGTACAACAATACCCATGACACCCCACCCTACACATTATACATGCTAATCCTAATGCCCCCATTCTTTTTCCCCGCACTTTTTACTCCCTTCCCACAATCCCTACCCAGTCCCTTTCTCTTTGGTAACTGTTAGTCCACTCTCGGGTTCTGTGAGTCTGCTGCTGTCTTTTCCTTCAGTTTTTCTTTGTTATCATACTCCACACATGAGTGAAATCATTTGGTACATGTATTTCTCCGCCTGGCCTATTTGACTGAGCATAATACCCTCTAGCTCCATCCACGTTATTGCAAATGATAGGATTGGTTTTCTTCTTATGGCTGCTTACTGCACTTTTTAAACTGGATTTCATTCTTCTTTTTTGTTTGTAGTTTTGCAATGTGCTTTCACCATTGCTTTCCTTGTTATGAGCAGTAGCTTTGTGCTAATCGATATGTACCTATATCTATCTATCTGTCTGTCTATCTATTTATCAATCACTCAATCAATCATCCTTTTGTCTGTCCATCTGTCCATGTGTACAGAACAGTTAACCATATAACCTATATCACTTTCCTACACTATGCTCCCAAAAATCCTGCAAAGTATCTAGGCTGCAGAGGGAGCACTGGGTTCACCGGGACACTTGCAGTTCGAGTCGGCCGCGTGTACCTACAAAACCAAGAAATGGTTGTGCTGGGACTTGAACCCGTGTCTCTATCCTCTGTCCTCTTTCATCTCCTTCTAACTTGCTGTCTGTATTTAGCCACATTCATTGACTAAGGGCTCCCTGAAGATCTCAAGTATCATTCCTCTGGGCCTGTTGTCGACAGAAAAGTCAACTTGTTGCTTTGCTCACCACCATGTTTGAAGGACATCAGCGTGATCACCGCCGATAGGACGGAGGGTCAAATAAAAAGGAACACCAATTTCTAGACAGGAGCAGATGGGAGCTAACAGTGTATTGTGGAGTGACGTGTTTATTTGAGTGTCCAAACTTCCCTCTTTAGTTGGTTATTAGATTTTCACATTCGTGACCATCATAAAATCCACTGATTTCAAAGGCCCAGATGCTTATTATTACAGCAACTCATTTGTTGAGGTGAGAGAAAATGAGAAGTATGTTGCTGCACCACTAAATCTATGGCTGGGAACTGTTGAAACCAAACAAAAAGAATTCACGGTGGCCAGATAGGGCTATTTTCTGCTGACTGTCTCTGGGGACTCAAACAGAATCCATTTGCTTGATTGTTTGATTTTCCGTTTCACTCGTGTAGGGTACTTGTCCACACACCTTCGGCTTGTAGTTTGTCTGTGTCCTTGGATCTCAAGTGAGTCTCCTGTAAGTAAGCACGTAGGTGTCTTGAGTTTTCATCCCTTCTTTTATCCCTGTGTCTTTTGTTTGCAGCACTCAGTGCCTGACCTTTTATTCTGATGATTCAGAGCTGTGCACTTATTGCACTTAAAGTATATTTTTTATCATTAATCTACAATCACGTGAAGAACATTATGTTTACTATGCTCCCCCCTTCACCAAGTCCCCCCGAAAAACCTCTTCAGTCACTGTCGATCAGCGTAGTTGGATGCTGTAGACCCCTTCACCATGTCCCCCCCAAAAGTCCCCGTTACAGTCACTGTCCATCAGTGAGTAGTAAGATGCTATATGATCTCTACTAGTCTTCTCTGTGTTGTACAGTACTCCCCATGCCCACCCGACCCCGCGCATTATACATGCTAAACTTAATGCCCCCATTCTTTCTCCCCACACTTATCCCTCCCTTCAGACTCACCCTGCCCAGTCCTTTTTCCTTTGGTTACTTTTAGTCAACTCTCGGGTTCTGTGAGTCTGCTGCTGTTTTTTTACTTCAGTTTTTCTTTGTTGTTATTCTCCACCCATGAGTGAAATCAGTTGGTACTTGCATTTATCCGCCTGCCCTATTTTTCTGAACATACTACCGTCTTGCTCCGTCCACGTCATTGCAAATGGTAGTATTTGTTTTCTTCTTAAGGCTGCTTACTGCACTTTTTAAACTGGATTTCATTCTTCCTTTTTGTTTGTAGTTTAGCTATGTTATTCACCATTCAACTCCTGGTTATGAACAATAGCTTTGTGTCAATCGACATGTATCTGTATCTATCTATCTAAAGGTCTGTCTGTCTTTCTATGTATCTATGTATGTATATATCTATGTATCTATGTATCTATCTATGTATCTATCTATCTATCTTCCTATCATCTATCTATGATGTCTATCATCTATTAATCTAGGTACCTATCTATCTCTCTTTCACCTGTCGTCTGTCTACCTATCTATCTATGAAACAATCATCTATGTGTCTGCCCATCTGTCCTTATGTACAGAACAGTTAACAACATAGCCTATGTCTCTTCCCTACATTATGCTTCCAGAAACCTTGCAAGGTAACTAAGCCATAAGGAGAGCACTGTGTTCACCGATACGCTTTCAGGTAGAGTCAGCAGAGTGTGCTTACAAAACCAGTAAACGGAGGTGAAAGGACTTGAACCCGCATCTTTGTCCTCTGTCCTCTTATACTTCCTGCTCGCTTGTTGACTTTATTTAGCCACATTCAGTGAGTAAGTGATCCCTGAAGACCACAAGTATCCTTCGTCTGGGCAAGTTGTCGACAGAAAAGTGTACTTTTCCCTTTGCACACCACCATGTTTGAGGGACATTGGCGTGATCACTGCTGATAGGTGGAGGGACAAATATGAATTAACACCTATTTCTGGACAGGAGCAGTTGGGAACAAAGAGTGTGTTGTGGAGTGAAGTGTTTATTTGAGTGTCCAAACTTCCCTCTTTAGGTGGTTATTACTTCCTTACATTCGTGAACATCATAAAAAGCAATGATTATAAATGCCCAGGCACATATTATTACAGCAATTCATTTGTTGAGGTGAGATGAAATGAGAAGGAAGTTGCTGCACCACTAAATCTATGCCTGAGCACTGCTGAAATCAAACAAAAAGAATTCACGGTGGCTAGATAGGTCTATTTTCTACTGACTCTCTCTGGGGTCCAAAACAGAATCCATTTCTTTCTTTGTTTCTCAGTTTCAGTTGTGTAGGGTACCTTTCCCCGCACCTTCAGCTTGTAGTTTGTCTGTGTCCTTGGATCTCAAGTGAGTCTCCAGTAAGGGAGCACGTAGGTGGTCTTGAGTTTTCATCAGTTCTTCTAACCCTGTGTCTTTTGATTGGAGCTCTCAAAGGCTGTACTTTTATTCTGATATTTGAGAGCTGTGCTCTTACTGCACTTTGAAATTCTTTTTGTTCTCATTAATATACAATCACATGCAGAAAATTATGTTATTCTGTCTACCATCTTCCCATGTCACCCCAAATCCCAGTTACAGCCGCTCTCCGTCAGCATGTACTAAGATGCTGTAGAATCACTACATGTCTTCTCTGTGTTGTACAACAATACCCATGACACCCCACCCTACACATTATACATGCTAATCCTAATGCCCCCATTCTTTTTCCCCGCACTTTTTACTCCCTTCCCACAATCCCTACCCAGTCCCTTTCTCTTTGGTAACTGTTAGTCCACTCTCGGGTTCTGTGAGTCTGCTGCTGTCTTTTCCTTCAGTTTTTCTTTGTTATCATACTCCACACATGAGTGAAATCATTTGGTACATGTATTTCTCCGCCTGGCCTATTTGACTGAGCATAATACCCTCTAGCTCCATCCACGTTATTGCAAATGATAGGATTTGTTTTCTTCTTATGGCTGCTTACTGCACTTTTTAAACTGGATTTCATTCTTCTTTTTTGTTTGTAGTTTTGCAATGTGCTTTCACCATTGCTTTCCTTGTTATGAGCAGTAGCTTTGTGCTAATCGATATGTACCTATATCTATCTATCTGTCTGTCTATCTATTTATCAATCACTCAATCAATCATCCTTTTGTCTGTCCATCTGTCCATGTGTACAGAACAGTTAACCATATACCGTATATCACTTTCCTACACAATGCTCCCAAAAATCCTGCAAAGTATCTAGGCTGCAGAGGGAGCACTGGGTTCACCGGGACACTTGCAGTTCGAGTCGGCCGCGTGTACCTACAAAACCAGGAAATGGTTGTGCTGGGACTTGAACCCGTGTCTCTATCCTCTGTCCTCTTTCATCTCCTTCTAACTTGCTGTCTGTATTTAGCCACATTCATTGACTAAGGGCTCCCTGAAGATCTCAAGTATCATTCCTCTGGGCCTGTTGTCGACAGAAAAGTCAACTTGTTGCTTTGCTCACCACCATGTTTGAAGGACATCAGCGTGATCACCGCCGATAGGACGGAGGGTCAAATAAAAAGGAACACCAGTTTCTAGACAGGAGCAGTTGGGAGCTAACAGTGTATTGTGGAGTGACGTGTTTATTTGAGTGTCCAAACTTCCCTCTTTAGGTGGTTATTAGATTTTCACATTCGTGAACATCATAAAATCCACTGATTTCAAAGGCCCAGATGCTTATTATTACAGCAACTCAGTTGTTGAGGTGAGAGAAAATGAGAAGTATGTTGCTGCACCACTAAATCTATGGCTGGGAACTGTTGAAACCAAACAAAAAGAATTCACGGTGGCCAGATAGGGCTATTTTCTGCTGACTGTCTCTGGGGACTCAAACAGAATCCATTTGCTTGATTGTTTGATTTTCCGTTTCACTCGTGTAGGGTACTTGTCCACACACCTTCGGCTTGTAGTTTGTCTGTGTCCTTGGATCTCAAGTGAGTCTCCTGTAAGTAAGCACGTAGGTGTCTTGAGTTTTCATCTCTTCTTTTATCCATGTGTCTTTTGTTTGCAGCACTCAGTGCCTGACCTTTTATTCTGATGATTCAGAGCTGTGCACTTATTGCACTTAAAGAATATTTTTTATCATTAATCTACAATCACGTGAAGAACATTATGTTTACTATGCTCCCCCCTTCACCAAGTCCCCCCGAAAAACCTCTTCAGTCACTGTCGATCAGCGTAGTTGGATGCTGTAGACCCCTTCACCATGTCCCCCGCAAATGTCCCCGTTACAGTCACTCTCCATCAGTGAGTAGTAAGATGCTATATGATCTCTACTAGTCTTCTCTGTGTTGTACAGTACTCCCCATGCCCACCCGACCCCGCGCATTATACATGCTAAACTTAATGCCCCCATTCTTTCTCCCCACACTTATCCCTCCCTTCAGACTCAATCTGCCCAGTCCTTTTTCCTTTGGTTACTTTTAGTCAACTCTCGGGTTCTGTGAGTCTGCTGCTGTTTTTTTACTTCAGTTTTTCTTTGTTGTTTTACTCCACCCATGAGTGAAATCAGTTGGTACTTGCCTTGATCCGCCTGCCCTATTTTTCCGAACATACTACAGTCTTGCTCCATCCACGTCATTGCAAATGGTAGTATTTGTTTTCTTCTTAAGGCTGCTTACTGCACTTTTTAAACTGGATTTCATTCTTCCTTTTTGTTTGTAGTTTAGCTATGTTATTCACCATTCAACACCTGGTTATGAACAATAGCTTTGTGTCAATCGACATGTATCTGTATCTATCTATCTAAAGGTCTGTCTGTCTTTCTATGTATCTATGTATGTATATATCTATGTATCTCTGTATCTATCTATGTATCTATCTATCTATCTTCCTATCATCTATCTATGATGTCTATCATCTATTAATCTAGGTACCTATCTATCTCTCTTTCACCTGTCGTCTGTCTACCTATCTATCTATGAAACAATCATCTTTGTGTCTGCCCATCTGTCCTTATGTACAGAACAGTTAACAACATAGCCTATGTCTCTTCCCTACATTATGCTTCCTGAAACCTTGCAAGGTAACTAAGCCATAAGGAGAGCACTGTGTTCACCGATACGCTTTCAGGTAGAGTCAGCAGAGTGTGCTTACAAAACCAGTAAACGGAGGTGAAAGGACTTGAACCCGCATCTTTGTCCTCTGTCCTCTTATACTTCCTGCTCGCTTGTTGACTTTATTTAGCCACATTCAGTGAGTAAGTGATCCCTGAAGACCACAAGTATCCTTCGTCTGGGCAAGTTGTCAACAGAAAAGTGTACTTTTCCCTTTGCACACCACCATGTTTGAGGGACATTGGCGTGATCACTGCTGATAGGTGGAGGGACAAATATGAATTAACACCTATTTCTGGACAGGAGCAGTTGGGAACAAAGAGTGTGTTGTGGAGTGAAGTGTTTATTTGAGTGTCCAAACTTCCCTCTTTAGGTGGTTATTACTTCCTTACATTCGTGAACATCATAAAAAGCAATGATTATAAATGCCCAGACACATATTATTACAGCAATTCATTTGTTGAGGTGAGAGGAAATGAGAAGGAAGTTGCTGCACCACTAAATCTATGCCTGAGCACTGCTGAAACCAAACAAAAAGAATTCACGGTGGCTAGATAGGTCTATTTTCTACTGACTCTCTCTGGGGTCCAAAACAGAATCCATTTCTTTCTTTGTTTCTCAGTTTCACTTGTGTAGGGTACCTTTCCCCGCACCTTCAGCTTGTAGTTTGTCTGTGTCCTTGGATCTCAAGTGAGTCTCCAGTAAGGGAGCACGTAGGTGGTCTTGAGTTTTCATCAGTTCTTCTAACCCTGTGTCTTTTGATTGGAGCTCTCAAAGGCTGTACTTTTATTCTGATATTTGAGAGCTGTGCTCTTACTGCACTTTGAAATTCTTTTTGTTCTCATTAATATACAATCACATGCAGAAAATTATGTTATTCTGTCTACCCTCTTCACCATGTCACCCCAAATCCCAGTTACAGCCGCTCTCCGTCAGCATGTACTAAGATGCTGTAGAATCACTACATGTCTTCTCTGTGTTGTACAACAATACCCATGACACCCCACCCTACACATTATACATGCTAATCCTAATGCCCCCATTCTTTTTCCCCGCACTTTTTACTGCCTTCCCATAATCCCTACCCATTCCCTTTCTCTTTGGTAACTGTTAGTCCACTCTCGGGTTCTGTGAGTCTGGTGCTGTCTTTTCCTTCAGTTTTTCTTTGTTATCATACTCCACACATGAGTGAAATCATTTGGTACATGTATTTCTCCGCCTGGCCTATTTGACTGAGCATAATACCCTCTAGCTCCATCCACGTTATTGCAAATGATAGGATTTGTTTTCTTCTTATGGCTGCTTACTGCACTTTTTAAACTGGATTTCATTCTTCTTTTTTGTTTGTAGTTTTGCAATGTGCTTTCACCATTGCTTTCCTTGTTATGAGCAGTAGCTTTGTTCTAATAGATATGTACCTATATCTATCTATCTGTCTGTCTATCTATTTATCAATCACTCAATCAATCATCCTTTTGTCTGTCCATCTGTCCATGTGTACAGAACAGTTAACCATATACCCTATATCACTTTCCTACACAATGCTACCCAAAATCCTGCAAAGTATCTAGGCTGCAGAGGGAGCACTGGGTTCACCGGGACACTTGCAGTTCGAGTCGGCCGCGTGTACCTACAAAACCAAGAAATGGTTGTGCTGGGACTTGAACCCGTGTCTCTATCCTCTGTCCTCTTTCATCTCCTTCTAACTTGCTGTCTGTATTTAGCCACATTCATTGACTAAGGGCTCCCTGAAGATCTCAAGTATCATTCCTCTGGGCCTGTTGTCGACAGAAAAGTCAACTTGTTGCTTTGCTCACCACCATGTTTGAAGGACATCAGCGTGATCACCGCCGATAGGACGGAGGGTCAAATAAAAAGGAACACCAGTTTCTAGACAGGAGCAGTTGGGAGCTAACAGTGTATTGTGGAGTGACGTGTTTATTTGAGTGTCCAAACTTCCCTCTTTAGGTGGTTATTAGATTTTCACATTCGTGAACATCATAAAATCCACTGATTTCAAAGGCCCAGATGCTTATTATTACAGCAACTCAGTTGTTGAGGTGAGAGAAAATGAGAAGTATGTTGCTGCACCACTAAATCTATGGCTGGGAACTGTTGAAACGAAACAAAAAGAATTCACGGTGGCCAGATAGGGCTATTTTCTGCTGACTGTCTCTGGGGACTCAAACAGAATCCATTTGCTTGATTGTTTGATTTTCCGTTTCACTCGTGTAGGGTACTTGTCCACACACCTTCGGCTTGTAGTTTGTCTGTGTCCTTGGATCTCAAGTGAGTCTCCTGTAAGTAAGCACGTAGGTGTCTTGAGTTTTCATCTCTTCTTTTATCCATGTGTCTTTTGTTTGCAGCACTCAGTGCCTGACCTTTTATTCTGATGATTCAGAGCTGTGCACTTATTGCACTTAAAGAATATTTTTTATCATTAATCTACAATCACGTGAAGAACATTATGTTTACTATGCTCCCCCCTTCACCAAGTCCCCCCGAAAAACCTCTTCAGTCACTGTCGATCAGCGTAGTTGGATGCTGTAGACCCCTTCACCATGTCCCCCGCAAATGTCCCCGTTACAGTCACTCTCCATCAGTGAGTAGTAAGATGCTATATGATCTCTACTAGTCTTCTCTGTGTTGTACAGTACTCCCCATGCCCACCCGACCCCGCGCATTATACATGCTAAACTTAATGCCCCCATTCTTTCTCCCCACACTTATCCCTCCCTTCAGACTCAATCTACCCAGTCCTTTTTCCTTTGGTTACTTTTAGTCAACTCTCGGGTTCTGTGAGTCTGCTGCTGTTTTTTTACTTCAGTTTTTCTTTGTTGTTTTACTCCACCCATGAGTGAAATCAGTTGGTACTTGCCTTGATCCGCCTGACCTATTTTTCCGAACATACTACCGTCTTGCTCCATCCACGTCATTGCAAATGGTAGTATTTGTTTTCTTCTTAAGGCTGCTTACTGCACTTTTTAAACTGGATTTCATTCTTCCTTTTTGTTTGTAGTTTAGCTATGTTATTCACCATTCAACACCTGTTTATGAACAATAGCTTTGTGTCAATCGACATGTATCTGTATCTATCTATCTAAAGGTCTGTCTGTCTTTCTATGTATCTATGTATGTATATATCTATGTATCTCTGTATCTATCTATGTATCTATCTATCTATCTTCCTATCATCTATCTATGATGTCTATCATCTATTAATCTAGGTACCTATCTATCTCTCTTTCACCTGTCGTCTGTCTACCTATCTATCTATGAAACAATCATCTTTGTGTCTGCCCATCTGTCCTTATGTACAGAACAGTTAACAACATAGCCTATGTCTCTTCCCTACATTATGCTTCCAGAAACCTTGCAAGGTAACTAAGCCATAAGGAGAGCACTGTGTTCACCGATACGCTTTCAGGTAGAGTCAGCAGAGTGTGCTTACAAAACCAGTAAACGGAGGTGAAAGGACTTGAACCCGCATCTTTGTCCTCTGTCCTCTTATACTTCCTGCTCGCTTGTTGACTTTATTTAGCCACATTCAGTGAGTAAGTGATCCCTGAAGACCACAAGTATCCTTCGTCTGGGCAAGTTGTCGACAGAAAAGTGTACTTTTCCCTTTGCACACCACCATGTTTGAGGGACATTGGCGTGATCACTGCTGATAGGTGGAGGGACAAATATGAATTAACACCTATTTCTGGACAGGAGCAGTTGGGAACAAAGAGTGTGTTGTGGAGTGAAGTGTTTATTTGAGTGTCCAAACTTCCCTCTTTAGGTGGTTATTACTTCCTTACATTCGTGAACATCATAAAAAGCAATGATTATAAATGCCCAGACACATATTATTACAGCAATTCATTTGTTGAGGTGAGAGGAAATGAGAAGGAAGTTGCTGCACCACTAAATCTATGCCTGAGCACTGCTGAAACCAAACAAAAAGAATTCACGGTGGCTAGATAGGTCTATTTTCTACTGACTCTCTCTGGGGTCCAAAACAGAATCCATTTCTTTCTTTGTTTCTCAGTTTCACTTGTGTAGGGTACCTTTCCCCGCACCTTCAGCTTGTAGTTTGTCTGTGTCCTTGGATCTCAAGTGAGTCTCCAGTAAGGGAGCACGTAGGTGGTCTTGAGTTTTCATCAGTTCTTCTAACCCTGTGTCTTTTGATTGGAGCTCTCAAAGGCTGTACTTTTATTCTGATATTTGAGAGCTGTGCTCTTACTGCACTTTGAAATTCTTTTTGTTCTCATTAATATACAATCACATGCAGAAAATTATGTTATTCTGTCTACCCTCTTCACCATGTCACCCCAAATCCCAGTTACAGCCGCTCTCCGTCAGCATGTACTAAGATGCTGTAGAATCACTACATGTCTTCTCTGTGTTGTACAACAATACCCATGACACCCCACCCTACACATTATACATGCTAATCCTAATGCCCCCATTCTTTTTCCCCGCACTTTTTACTGCCTTCCCACAATCCCTACCCAGTCCCTTTCTCTTTGGTAACTGTTAGTCCACTCTCGGGTTCTGTGAGTCTGCTGCTGTCTTTTCCTTCAGTTTTTCTTTGTTATCATACTCCACACATGAGTGAAATCATTTGGTACATGTATTTCTCCGCCTGGCCTATTTGACTGAGCATAATACCCTCTAGCTCCATCCACGTTATTGCAAATGATAGGATTTGTTTTCTTCTTATGGCTGCTTACTGCACTTTTTAAACTGGATTTCATTCTTCTTTTTTGTTTGTAGTTTTGCAATGTGCTTTCACCATTGCTCTCCTTGTTATGAGCAGTAGCTTTGTGCTAATAGATATGTACCTATATCTATCTATCTGTCTGTCTATCTATTTATCAATCACTCAATCAATCATCCTTTTGTCTGTCCATCTGTCCATGTGTACAGAACAGTTAACCATATACCCTATATCACTTTCCTACACAATGCTCCCAAAAATCCTGCAAAGTATCTAGGCTGCAGAGGGAGCACTGGGTTCACCGGGACACTTGCAGTTCGAGTCGGCCGCGTGTACCTACAAAACCAAGAAATGGTTGTGCTGGGACTTGAACCCGTGTCTCTATCCTCTGTCCTCTTTCATCTCCTTCTAACTTGCTGTCTGTATTTAGCCACATTCATTGACTAAGGGCTCCCTGAAGATCTCAAGTATCATTCCTCTGGGCCTGTTGTCGACAGAAAAGTCAACTTGTTGCTTTGCTCACCACCATGTTTGAAGGACATCAGCGTGATCACCGCCGATAGGACGGAGGGTCAAATAAAAAGGAACACCAGTTTCTAGACAGGAGCAGTTGGGAGCTAACAGTGTATTGTGGAGTGACGTGTTTATTTGAGTGTCCAAACTTCCCTCTTTAGGTGGTTATTAGATTTTCACATTCGTGAACATCATAAAATCCACTGATTTCAAAGGCCCAGATGCTTATTATTACAGCAACTCAGTTGTTGAGGTGAGAGAAAATGAGAAGTATGTTGCTGCACCACTAAATCTATGGCTGGGAACTGTTGAAACGAAACAAAAAGAATTCACGGTGGCCAGATAGGGCTATTTTCTGCTGACTGTCTCTGGGGACTCAAACAGAATCCATTTGCTTGATTGTTTGATTTTCCGTTTCACTCGTGTAGGGTACTTGTCCACACACCTTCGGCTTGTAGTTTGTCTGTGTCCTTGGATCTCAAGTGAGTCTCCTGTAAGTAAGCACGTAGGTGTCTTGAGTTTTCATCCCTTCTTTTATCCCTGTGTCTTTTGTTTGCAGCACTCAGTGCCTGACCTTTTATTCTGATGATTCAGAGCTGTGCACTTATTGCACTTAAAGAATATTTTTTATCATTAATCTACAATCACGTGAAGAATATTATGTTTACTATGCTCCCCCCTTCACCAAGTCCCCCCGAAAAACCTCTTCAGTCACTGTCGATCAGCGTAGTTGGATGCTGTAGACCCCTTCACCATGTCCCCCGCAAAAGTCCCCGTTACAGTCACTGTCCATCAGTGAGTAGTAAGATGCTATATGATCTCTACTAGTCTTCTCTGTGTTGTACAGTACTCCCCATGCCCACCCGACCCCGCGCATTATACATGCTAAACTTAATGCCCCCATTCTTTCTCCCCACACTTATCCCTCCCTTCAGACTCACCCTGCCCAGTCCTTTTTCCTTTGGTTACTTTTAGTCAACTCTCGGGTTCTGTGAGTCTGCTGCTGTTTTTTTACTTCAGTTTTTCTTTGTTGTTATTCTCCACCCATGAGTGAAATCAGTTGGTACTTGCATTTATCCGCCTGCCCTATTTTTCTGAACATACTACCGTCTTGCTCCGTCCACGTCATTGCAAATGGTAGTATTTGTTTTCTTCTTAAGGCTGCTTACTGCACTTTTTAAACTGGATTTCATTCTTCCTTTTTGTTTGTAGTTTAGCTATGTTATTCACCATTCAACACCTGGTTATGAACAATAGCTTTGTGTCAATCGACATGTATCTGTATCTATCTATCTAAAGGTCTGTCTGTCTTTCTATGTATCTATGTATGTATATATCTATGTATCTATGTATCTATCTATGTATCTATCTATCTATCTTCCTATCATCTATCTATGATGTCTATCATCTATTAATCTAGGTACCTATCTATCTCTCTTTCACCTGTCGTCTGTCTACCTATCTATCTATGAAACAATCATCTTTGTGTCTGCCCATCTGTCCTTATGTACAGAACAGTTAACAACATAGCCTATGTCTCTTCCCTACATTATGCTTCCAGAAACCTTGCAAGGTAACTAAGCCATAAGGAGAGCACTGTGTTCACCGATACGCTTTCAGGTAGAGTCAGCAGAGTGTGCTTACAAAACCAGTAAACGGAGGTGAAAGGACTTGAACCCGCATCTTTGTCCTCTGTCCTCTTATACTTCCTGCTCGCTTGTTGACTTTATTTAGCCACATTCAGTGAGTAAGTG
Organism: Manis pentadactyla; assembly: GCF_030020395.1. NCBI lineage: Eukaryota > Metazoa > Chordata > Mammalia > Pholidota > Manidae > Manis > Manis pentadactyla. The sequence continues at coordinate 161,904,720 of NC_080038.1, read as the reverse complement.
ATCCCTGAAGACCACAAGTATCCTTCGTCTGGGCAAGTTGTCGACAGAAAAGTGTACTTTTCCCTTTGCACACCACCATGTTTGAGGGACATTGGCGTGATCACTGCTGATAGGTGGAGGGACAAATATGAATTAACACCTATTTCTGGACAGGAGCAGTTGGGAACAAAGAGTGTGTTGTGGAGTGAAGTGTTTATTTGAGTGTCCAAACTTCCCTCTTTAGGTGGTTATTACTTCCTTACATTCGTGAACATCATAAAAAGCAATGATTATAAATGCCCAGACACATATTATTACAGCAATTCATTTGTTGAGGTGAGAGGAAATGAGAAGGAAGTTGCTGCACCACTAAATCTATGCCTGAGCACTGCTGAAACCAAACAAAAAGAATTCACGGTGGCTAGATAGGTCTATTTTCTACTGACTCTCTCTGGGGTCCAAAACAGAATCCATTTCTTTCTTTGTTTCTCAGTTTCACTTGTGTAGGGTACCTTTCCCCGCACCTTCAGCTTGTAGTTTGTCTGTGTCCTTGGATCTCAAGTGAGTCTCCAGTAAGGGAGCACGTAGGTGGTCTTGAGTTTTCATCAGTTCTTCTAACCCTGTGTCTTTTGATTGGAGCTCTCAAAGGCTGTACTTTTATTCTGATATTTGAGAGCTGTGCTCTTACTGCACTTTGAAATTCTTTTTGTTCTCATTAATATACAATCACATGCAGAAAATTATGTTATTCTGTCTACCCTCTTCACCATGTCACCCCAAATCCCAGTTACAGCCGCTCTCCGTCAGCATGTACTAAGATGCTGTAGAATCACTACATGTCTTCTCTGTGTTGTACAACAATACCCATGACACCCCACCCTACACATTATACATGCTAATCCTAATGCCCCCATTCTTTTTCCCCGCACTTTTTACTCCCTTCCCACAATCCCTACCCAGTCCCTTTCTCTTTGGTAACTGTTAGTCCACTCTCGGGTTCTGTGAGTCTGGTGCTGTCTTTTCCTTCAGTTTTTCTTTGTTATCATACTCCACACATGAGTGAAATCATTTGGTACATGTATTTCTCCGCCTGGCCTATTTGACTGAGCATAATACCCTCTAGCTCCATCCACGTTATTGCAAATGATAGGATTTGTTTTCTTCTTATGGCTGCTTACTGCACTTTTTAAACTGGATTTCATTCTTCTTTTTTGTTTGTAGTTTTGCAATGTGCTTTCACCATTGCTTTCCTTGTTATGAGCAGTAGCTATGTGCTAATCGATATGTACCTAAATCTATCTATCTGTCTGTCTATCTATTTATCAATCACTCAATCATCCTTTTGTCTGTCCATCTGTCCATGTGTACAGAACAGTTAACCATATACCCTATATCACTTTTCTACACTATGCTCCCAAAAATCCTGCAAAGTATCTAGGCTGCAGAGGGAGCACTGGGTTCACCGGGACACTTGCAGTTCGAGTCGGCCGCGTGTACCTACAAAACCAAGAAATGGTTGTGCTGGGACTTGAACCCGTGTCTCTATCCTCTGTCCTCTTTCATCTCCTTCTAACTTGCTGTCTGTATTTAGCCACATTCATTGACTAAGGGCTCCCTGAAGATCTCAAGTATCATTCCTCTGGGCCTGTTGTCGACAGAAAAGTCAACTTGTTGCTTTGCTCACCACCATGTTTGAAGGACATCAGCGTGATCACCGCCGATAGGACGGAGGGTCAAATAAAAAGGAACACCAGTTTCTAGACAGAAGCAGTTGGGAGCTAACAGTGTATTGTGGAGTGACGTGTTTATTTGAGTGTCCAAACTTCCCTCTTTAGGTGGTTATTAGATTTTCACATTCGTGAACATCATAAAATCCACTGATTTCAAAGGCCCAGATGCTTATTATTACAGCAACTCAGTTGTTGAGGTGAGAGAAAATGAGAAGTATGTTGCTGCACCACTAAATCTATGGCTGGGAACTGTTGAAACGAAACAAAAAGAATTCACGGTGGCCAGATAGGGCTATTTTCTGCTGACTGTCTCTGGGGACTCAAACAGAATCCATTTGCTTGATTGTTTGATTTTCCGTTTCACTCGTGTAGGGTACTTGTCCACACACCTTCGGCTTGTAGTTTGTCTGTGTCCTTGGATCTCAAGTGAGTCTCCTGTAAGTAAGCACGTAGGTGTCTTGAGTTTTCATCCCTTCTTTTATCCCTGTGTCTTTTGTTTGCAGCACTCAGTGCCTGACCTTTTATTCTGATGATTCAGAGCTGTGCACTTATTGCACTTAAAGAATATTTTTTATCATTAATCTACAATCACGTGAAGAACATTATGTTTACTATGCTCCCCCCTTCACCAAGTCCCCCCGAAAAACCTCTTCAGTCACTGTCGATCATCGTAGTTGGATGCTGTAGACCCCTTCACCATGTCCCCCCCAAAAGTCCCCGTTACAGTCACTGTCCATCAGTGAGTAGTAAGATGCTATATGATCTCTACTAGTCTTCTCTGTGTTGTACAGTACTCCCCATGCACACCCGACCCCGCGCATTATACATGCTAAACTTAATGCCCCCATTCTTTCTCCCCGCACTTATCCCTCCCTTCAGACTCACCCTGCCCAGTCCTTTTTCCTTTGGTTACTTTTATTCAACTCTCGGGTTCTGTGAGTCTGCTGCTGTTTTTTTACTTCAGTTTTTCTTTGTTGTTATACTCCACACATGAGTGAAATCACTTGGTACTTGGCTTTATCCGCCTGCCCTATTTTTCTGAACATACTACCGTCTTGCTCCATCCACGTCATTGAAAATGGTAGTATTTGTTTTCTTCTTAAGGCTGCTTACTGCACTTTTTAAACTGGATTTCATTCTTCCTTTTTGTTTGTAGTTTAGCTATGTTATTCACCATTCAACTCCTGGTTATGAACAATAGCTTTGTGTCAATCGACATGTATCTGTATCTATCTATCTAAAGGTCTGTCTGTCTACGTATCTATGTATGTATATATCTATGTATCTATGTATATATCTATGTATCTATCTATCTATCTTCCTATCATCTATCTATGATGTCTATCATCTATTAATCTAGGTACCTATCTATCTCTCTTTCACCTGTCGTCTGTCTACCTATCTATCTATGAAACAATCATCTTTTTGTCTGCCCATCTGTCCTTATGTACAGAACAGTTAACAACATAGCCTATGTCTCTTCCCTACATTATGCTTCCAGAAACCTTGCCAGGTAACTAAGCCATAAGGAGAGCACTGTGTCCACCGATACGCTTTCAGGTAGAGTCAGCAGATTGTGCTTATAAAACCAGTCAATGGAGGTGAAAGGACTTGAACCCGCATCTTTGTTCTCTGTCCTCTTATACTTCCTGCTCGCTTGTTGACTTTATTTAGCCACATTCAGTGAGTAAGTGATCCCTGAAGACCACAAGTATCCTTCGTCTGGGCAAGTTGTCGACAGAAAAGTGTACTTTTCCCTTTGCACACCACCATGTTTGAGGGACATTGGCGTGATCACTGCTGTTAGGTGGAGGGACAAATATGAATTAACACCTATTTCTGGACAGGAGCAGTTGGGAACAAAGAGTGTGTTGTGGAGTGAAGTGTTTATTTGAGTGTCCAAACTTCCCTCTTTAGGTGGTTATTACTTCCTTACATTCGTGAACATCATAAAAAACAATGATTATAAATGCCCAGGCACATATTATTACAGCAATTCATTTGTTGAGGTGAGAGGAAATGAGAAGGAAGTTGCTGCACCACTAAATCTATGCCTGAGCACTGCTGAAACCAAACAAAAAGAATTCACGGTGGCTAGATAGGTCTATTTTCTACTGACTCTCTGGGGTCCAAAACAGAATCCATTTCTTTCTTTGTTTCTCAGTTTCACTTGTGTAGGGTACCTTTCCCCGCACCTTCAGCTTGTAGTTTGTCTGTGTCCTTGGATCTCAAGTGAGTCTCCAGTAAGGGAGCACGTAGGTGGTCTTGAGTTTTCATCAGTTCTTCTAACCCTGTGTCTTTTGATTGGAGCTCTCAAAGGCTGTACTTTTATTCTGATATTTGAGAGCTGTGCTCTTACTGCACTTTGAAATTCTTTTTGTTCTCATTAATATACAATCACATGCAGAAAATTATGTTATTCTGTCTACCCTCTTCACCATGTCACCCCAAATCCCAGTTACAGCTGCTCTCCGTCAGCATGTACTAAGATGCTGTAGAATCACTACATGTCTTCTCTGTGTTGTACAACATTACCCATGACACCCCACCCTACACATTATACATGCTAATCCTAATGCCCCCATTCTTTTTCCCCGCACTTTTTACTCCCTTCCCACAATCCCTACCCAGTCCCTTTCTCTTTGGTAACTGTTAGTCCACTCTCGGGTTCTGTGAGTCTGCTGCTGTCTTTTCCTTCAGTTTTTCTTTGTTATCATACTCCACACATGAGTGAAATCATTTGGTACATGTATTTCTCCGCCTGGCCTATTTGACTGAGCATAATACCCTCTAGCTCCATCCACGTTATTGCAAATGATAGGATTTGTTTTCTTCTTATGGCTGCTTACTGCACTTTTTAAACTGGATTTCATTCTTCTTTTTTGTTTGTAGTTTTGCAATGTGCTTTCACCATTGCTTTCCTTGTTATGAGCAGTAGCTTTGTGTTAATCGATATGTACCTATATCTATCTATCTCTCTGTCTAACTATTTATCAATCAATCAATCAATCAATCATCTTTTTGTCTGCCCATCTGTCCTTGTGTACAGAACTGTTAACCATATATCCTATATCACTTTCCTACACTATGCTTCCAAAAATCCTGCAAAGTATCTAGGCTGTAGAGAGAGCACTGGGTTCACCGAGACACTTGCAGGTCGATTCGGCCGCGTGTACCTCCAAAACCAGGAAATGGTTGTGCCGGGACTTGAACCCGTGTCTCTATCCTCTGTCCTCTTTCATCTCCTTCTAACTTACTGTCTGTATTTAGCCACATTCTTTGACTAAGTACTCCCTAAAGACCACAAGTATCATTCCTCTGGGCCTGTTGTCGCGAGAAAAGTAAACTTGTTCTTTCCTCACCACCATGTTTGAAGGACATCAGCGTGATCACCGCCGATAGGACGGAGGGTCAAATAAAAAGGAACACCAATTTCTAGACAGGAGTAGTTGGGAGCTAAGAGTGTATTGTGGGGTGACGTGTTTATTTGAGTGTCCAAACTTCCCTCTTTAGTAGTTATTAGATCTTCACATTCGTGAACATCATAAAACCCACTGATTTCAAAGGCCCAGATGCTTATTTATTATTACAGCAACTCAGTTGTTGAGGTGAGAGAAAATGAGAAGTATGTTGCTGCACCACTAAATCAATGGCTGGGAACGGCTGAAACCAAACAAAAAGAATTCACGGTGGCCAGATAGGGCTATTTTCTTCTGACTGTCCCAGGGGACTCAAACAGAATCCATTTGTTTGATTGTTTGTTTTTCAGTTTCACTCGTGTAGAGTACTTGTCCACACACCTTCGGCTTGTAGTTTGTCTGTGTCCTTGGATCTCAAGTGAGTCTCCTGTAAGTAAGCACGTAGGTGTCTTGAGATTTCATCCCTTCTTTTAACCCTGTGTCTTTTGTTTGCTGCACTCAGTGCCTGACCTTTTATTCTGATGATTCAGAGCTGTGCACTTATTGCACTTAAATAATTTTTTTTATCATTAAGCTAAAATCACTTGAAGAACATTATGTTTACTATGCTCCCCCCTTCACCAAGTACCCCTGAAAAACCTCTTCAGTCGTTGTCGATCTGCGTAGTTGGATGCTGTAGACTCCTTCACCATGTCCCTATCAACAGACCCCGTTACAGTCGCTGTCCATCAGTGAGTAGTAAGATGCTATATGATCTCTACTAGCCTTCTCTGTGTTGTACAGCACTCCCCATGCCCCCTCGACCCCAAGCATTATACATGCTCAAACTAATGCCCCCATTCTTTCTCCTCACACTTATCCCTCCCTTCAGACCCACCATGCCCAGTCCTGCTCCCTTTGGTAACTTTTAGTCAACTCTCGGGTTCTGTGAGTCTGCTGCTGTTTTTTTCCTTCAGTTTTTCTTTGTTGTTATACTCCACACATGAGTGAAAACACTTGGTACTTGTCTTTCTCCGCCTGGCCTATTTCTCTGAACATACTACCGTCTAGCTCCATCCAGGTCATTACAAATGGTAGTATTTGTTTTCTTCTTAAGGCTGCTTACTGAACTTTTTAAACTGGATTTCATTCTTTCTTTTTCTTTGTAGTTTAGCTATGTTATTCCCCATTCAACTCCTGGTTATGAACAATAGCTTTGTGTCAACCGGTATGTATCCCTATCTATCTATCTAATGGTCTGTCTGTCTATCTATGTATCTATGTGTGTATGTATGTATGTATGTATGTAAGTATCTATGTATCTATCTATCTTCCTATCATCTATCAATCTATGTACCTATCTATCTATCTTTCATCTGTCATCTGTGTAACTATCTATCTATGAATCAATCATCTTTTTGTCTGCCCATCTATCCTTCTGTACAGAACAGTTAACAACATAGCCTACGTCTCTTCCCTACATTATGCTTCCAGAAATCTTGCAAGGTAACTAAGCCATAAGGAGAGCACTGTGTTCACCGATACACTTTCATGTAGAGTCAGCCGCGTGTGCTTACAAAACCAGTAAATGGAGGTGAAAGGGCTTGAACCTGTATCTCTGTCCTCTGTCCTCTTATACTTCCTGCTCGCTTGGTGACTTTATTTAACCACATTCAGTGAGTAGGTGATCCCTGAAGACCACAAGTATCCTTCGTCTAGTCCGGTTGTCGACAGAAAAGTGTAATTGGTTCTTTGCACACCACCATGTTTGAGGGACACCGGCGTGATCACTGCTGATAGGTGCAGGGACAAATATAAAGGAACACCTATTTCTGGACAGGAGCAGTTGGGAACAAAGAGTGTGTAGTGGAGTGAAGTGTTTATTTGAGGCTCCAAACTTCCCTCCTTAGGTGGTTATTACTTCTTTACATTCGTGAACATCATAAAAAGCAATGATTTTAAAAGCCCGGACGCATATTATTACAGCAATTCATTTGTTGAGGTGAGAGGAAATGAGAAGGAACTTGCTGCACCACTAAATCTGTGCCTGAGCACTGCTGAAATCAAACAAAAAGAATTCACGGTGGCTAGATAGGGCTGTTTTCCACTGACTCTCTCTTGGGATTCAAACAGAATTCATTTGTTTGTTTGTTTCTTATTTTCACTTGTATAGGTAATCTGTCCCCGCCCCTTCAGCTTCTAGTTTGTCTGTGTCCTTGGATCTCAAGTGAGTCTCCAGTAAGGGAACACGTAGGAGGTCTTGAGTTTTCATCAGTTCTTCTAACACTGTGTCTTTTGATTGGAGCACTCAAAGCCTGTACTTTTATTCTGATATTTGAGAGCTGTGCTCTTACTGCACTTTGAAATATTTTTTGTTCTCATTAATATACAATCACAAGCAGAACATTATGTTTTCCAGTCTACACCCTTCACCAAGTCCCCGGCAAAAGCCAGTTACAGTCGCTGTCCGTCAGCGTGTACTAAGATGCTGTAGAATCACTACATGTCTTCTCTGTGTTATGCAGCCGTACAAATGAACCCCCAAGTTACACACTATACATGCTAATCCTAATGTCCCCATACTTTTTCCCCGCCCTTATTACTCCCTTCCCACAAACCCTCCCCAGTCCCTTTCTTTTTGGTAACTGTTAGTCCACTCTCGGGTACTGTGAGTCTGCTGCTGTCTTTTCCTTCAGTTTTGCTTTGTTATCATACTCCACACATGAGTGAAATAATTTGGTACATGTATTTCTCCTCCTGGAATATTTGACTGAGCATAATACCCTCTAGCTCCTTCCACATTATTGCAAATGATAGGATTTGTTTTCTTCTTATGGCTGCCTACTGCACTTTTTAAACTGGATTTCATTCTTCTTTTTTGTTTGTAGTTCCGCTATGTGCTTTCACCATTGCTCTCCTGGTTATGAGCAGTAGCTTTGTGTTAATCGATATGTACCCATATCAATCTATCTGTCTGTCTATCTATTTATCAATCAAACAATCAATCAATCATCTTTTTGTCTGCCCTTCTGTCCCTGTGTACAGAACAGTTAACCATATATCCTCTATCACTTTCCTACACTATGCTTCCAAAAATCCTACAAAGTATCTAGGCTGTAGAGAGAGCACTGGGTTCAGCGAGACACTTGCAGGTCGAGTCGGCCGTGTGTACCTTCAAAACCAGAAAATTGTTGTGCCGGGACTTGAACCCGTGTCTCTATCCTCTGTCCTCTTTCATCTCCTTCTAACTTACTGTCTGTATTTAGCCACATTCTTTGACTAAGTGCTCCCTGAAGACCACAAGTATCATTCCTCTGGGCATGTTGTCGCGAGAAAAGTAAACTTGTTCTTTGCTCACCACCATGTTTGAAGGACATCAGCGTGATCACCGCCGATAGGACGGAGGGTCAAATAAAAAGTAACACCAATTTCTAGACAGGAGCAGTTGGGAGCTAGGAGTGTATTGTGGGGTGACGTGTTTATTTGAGTGTCCAAACTTCCCTCTTTAGTAGTTATTAGATCTTCACATTCGTGATCATAAAACCCACTGATTTCAAAGGCCCAGATGCTTATTTATTATTACAGCAACTCAGTTGTTGAGGTGAGAGAAAATGAGAAGTATGTTGCTGCACCACTAAATCAATGGCTGGGAACGGCTGAAACCAAACAAAAAGAATTCACGTTGGCCAGATAGGGCTATTTTCTTCTGACTGTCCCAGGGGACTCAAACAGAATCCATTTGTTTGATTGTTTGTTTTTCAGTTTAACTCGTGTAGAGTACTTGACCACACACCTTCGGCTTGTAGTTTGTCTGTGTCCTTGGATCTCAAGTGAGTCTCCTGTAAGTAAGCACGTAGGTGTCTTGAGTTTTCATCCCTTCTTTTAACCCTGTGTCTTTTGTTTGCTGCACTCAGTGCCTGACCTTTTATTCTGATGATTCAGAGCTGTGCACTTATTGCACTTAAATAATTTTTTTTATCATTAAGCTAAAATCACTTGAAGAACATTATGTTTACTATGCTCCCCCCTTCATCAGGCACCCCTGAAAAACCTCTTCAGTCATTGTCCATCTGCGTAGTTGGATGCTGTAGACCCCTTCACCATGTCCCTCCCAACAGACCCCGTTACAGTCGCTGTCCATCAGTGAGTAGTAAGATGCTATATGATCTCTACTAGCCTTCTCTGTGTTGTACAGCACTCCCCATGCCCCCTCGACCCCAAGCATTATACATGCTAAAACTAATGCCCCCATTCTTTCTCCTCACACTTATCCCTCCCTTCAGACCCACCATGCCCAGTCCTGTTCCCTTTGGTAACTTTTAGTCAACTCTCGGGTTCTGTGAATCTGCTGCTGTTTTTTTCCTTCAGTTTCTCTTTGTTGTTATACTCCACACATGAGTGAAAACACTTGGTTCTTGTCTTTCTCCGCCTGGCCTATTTCTCTGAACATACTACCGTCTAGCTCCATCCAGGTCATTGCAAATGGTAGTATTTGTTTTCTTCTTATGGCTGCTTACTGCACTTTTTAAACTGGAGTTCATTCTTATTTTTGTTTGTAGTATCGCTATGTGCTTTCACCATTGCCCTCCTGATTTTTGAGCAGTAGCTTTGTGTTAATCGTTATGTACCTATATCTATCTATCTGTCTGTCTAACTATTTATCAATCAATCAATCTATCAGCTTTTTGTCTGCTCATCTGTACTTGTGTACAGAACAGTTAAACACATAGCCTATGTCACTCTTCTACATTATGCTTCCCAAAATCCTGCAATGTAACTAATATTTAGGGAGAGCACTGGGTTCACTGAGACACTTGCAGATCGAGTCGGCCGCGTGTACCTACAAAAGCAGGAAATGGTTGTGCTGGGACTTGAAACCGTGTCTCTACCCACTGTCCTCTTTCATCTCCTTCTCACTTGCTGTCTGTATTTAGCCACATTCATTGACTAAGTGCTCACTGAAGACCACAAGTATCCTTCCTCTGGGCCTGTTGTTGACAGAAAAGTAAACTTGTTGCTTTCCTCACCACCATGTTTGAAGGACATTGGGGTGATCACTGCTGATAGGACGGAGGGTCAAATAAGAAGGACCACCAATTTCTAGACAGGAGCAGTTCGGAGCTAAGAGTGTATTGTGGGGTGACATGTTTATTTGACTGTGCAAACTTTCCTCTTAGGTGGTTATTACTTCACATTCGTGAAGATCATAAAACCCACCGATTTCAAAGGTAAAGATGCTTATTATTACAGCAAATCAGTTGCTGAAGTGAGAGAAAATGAGAAGGACATTGCTGCACCACTAAATCAATGGCTGGGAACGGCTGAAACCAAACAAAAAGAATTCACGGTGGCCAGATAGGGCTATTTCCTTCTGACTGTCCCAGGGGACTCAAACAGGATCCATTTGTTTGATTGTTTGTTTTTCAGTTTCACTCGTGTAGAGTACTTGTCCACACACCTTCGGCTTGTAGTTTGTCTGTGTCCTTGGATCTCAAGTGAGTCTCCTGTAAGTAAGCACGTAGGTGTCTTGAGTTTTCATCCCTTCTTTTAACACTGTGTCTTTTGTTTGCTGCACTCAGTGCCTGACCTTTTATTCTGATGATTCAGAGCTGTGCACTTATTGCACTTAATTTTTTTATCATTAAGCTAAAATCACTTGAAGAACATTATGTTTACTATGCTCCCCCCTTCACAAAGTACCCCTGAAAAACCTCTTCTGTCGCTGTCGATCTGCGTAGTTGGATGCTGTGGACCCCTTCACCATGTCCCTCCCAACAGACCCCATTACAGTCGCTGTCCATCAGTGAGTAGTAAGATGCTATATGATCTCTACTAGGCATCTCTGTGTTTTACAGCACTCCCCATGCCCCCTCGACCCCAAGCATTATACATGCTAAAACTAATGCCCCCATTCTTTCTCCTCACACTTATCCCTCCCTTCAGACCCACCATGCCCAGTCCTGTTCCCTTTGGTAACTTTTAGTCAACTCTCGGGTTCTGTTAGTCTGCTGCTTTTATTTCCTTCAGTTTCTCTTTGTTGTTATACTCCACACATGAGTGAAAACACTTGGTACTTGTCTTTCTCCACCTGGCCTATTTCTCTGAACATACTACCATCTAGCTCCATCCAGGTCATTGCAAATGGTAGTATTTGTTTTCTTCTTAAGTCTGCTTAATGCACTTTTTAAACTGGATTTCATTCTTCCTTTTTGTTTGTAGTTTAGCTATGTTATTCACTATTCAACTCCTGGTTATGAACAATAGCTTTGTGTCAATCGATATGTATCTGTATCTATCTATCTAATGGTCTGTCTGTCTATCTATGTATCTATGTATGTATCTATGTATGTATCTATGTATCTATCTATCTATCTTCCTATCATCTATCTATGATGTCTATCTTCTATCAATCTATGTACCTATCTATCAATCTTTCATCTGTCAACTGTGTACCTATCTTTCTATGAATCAATCAACTTTTTGTCTGCCCATCTGTCCTTCTGTACAGAACAATTAACAACATAGCCTATGTCTCTTCCCTACATTATGCTTCCAGAAATCTTGCAAGGTAACTAAGCCATAAGGAGAGCACTGTGTTCACCGATACACTTTCATGTAGAGTCAGCCGCGTGTGCTTACAAAACCAGTAAATGGAGGTGAAAGGGCTTGAACCTGTATCTCTGTCCTCTGTCCTCTTATACTTCCTGCTCGCTTGGTGACTTTATTTAACCACATTCAGTGAGTAAGTGATCCCTGAAGACCACAAGTATCCTTCGTCTGGTACGGTTGTCGACAGAAAAGTGTACTTGGTTCTTTGCACACCACCATGTTTGAGGGACATCGGCGTGATCACTGCTGATAGGTGCAGGGACAAATATAAAGGAACACCTATGTCTGGACAGGAGCAGTTGGGAACAAAGAGTGTGTTGTGGAGTGAAGTGTTTATTTGAGGGTCCAAACTTCCCTCCTTAGGTGGTTATATCTTCTTTACATTCGTGAACATCATAAAAAGCAATGATTTTAAAAGCCCACACGCATATTATTACAGCAATTCATTTGTTGAGGTGAGAGGAAATGAGAAGGAACTTTACTGCACCACTAAAGCTATGCCTGAGCACTGCTGATATCAAACAAAAAGAATTCACGGTGGCTAGATAGGGCTATTTTCTACTGACTCTCTCTGGGGACTCAAACAGAATTCATTTGTTTGTTTGTTTCTTATTTTCACATGTATAGGTAATCTGTCCCCGCCCCTTCAGCTTGTAGTTTGTCTGTGTCCTTGGATCTCAAGTGAGTCTCCAGTAAGGGAGCACGTAGGAGGTCTTGAGTTTTCATCAGTCTTTCTAACACTGTGTCTTTTGTTTGGAGCACTCAAAGCCTGTACTTTTATTCTGATATTTGAGAGCTGTGCTCTTACTGCACTTTGAAATATTTTTTGTTCTCATTAATATACAATCACATGCAGAACATTATGTTTTCCAGTCTACACACCCTTCACCAAGTCCCCGGTAAAAGCCAGTTAGAGTCGCTGTCCGTCAGCGTGTACTAAGATGCTGTAGAATCACTACATGTCTTCTCGGTGTTATGCAGCCGTACAAATGAGCCCTCAAGTTACACACTATACATGCTAATCCTAATGACCCCATTCTTTTTCCCCACCAATATTACTCCCTTCCCACAAACCATACCCAATCCCTTTCTTTTTGGTAACTGTTAGTTCACTCTCGGGTTCTGTGAGACTGCTGCTGTCTTTTCCTTCAGTTTTTCTTTGTTATCATACTCCACACATGAGTGAAATCATTTGGTACATGTATTTCTCCTCCTTGAATATTTGACTGAGAATAATACCCTCTAGCACCATCCACGTTATTGCAAATGATAGGATTTGTTTTCTTCTTATGACTGCCTACTGCACTTTTTAAACTGGATTTCATTCTTCTTTTTTGTTTGTAGTTTCGCTATGTGCTTTCACCATTGCTCTCCTGGTTATGAGCAGTAGCTTTGTGTTAATCGATATGTACCTATATCTATCTATCTCTCTGTCTAACTATTTATCAATCAATCAATCAATCAATCATCTTTTTGTCTGCCCATCTGTCCTTGTGTACAGAACTGTTAACCATATATCCTATATCACTTTCCTACACTATGCTTCCAAAAATCCTGCAAAGTATCTAGGCTGTAGAGAGAGCACTGGGTTCACCGAGACACTTGCAGGTCGATTCGGCCGCGTGTACCTCCAAAACCAGGAAATGGTTGTGCCGGGACTTGAACCCGTGTCTCTATCCTCTGTCCTCTTTCATCTCCTTCTAACTTACTGTCTGTATTTAGCCACATTATTTGACTAAGTACTCCCTAAAGACCACAAGTATCATTCCTCTGGGCCTGTTGTCGCGAGAAAAGTAAACTTGTTCTTTCCTCACCACCATGTTTGAAGGACATCAGCGTGATCACCGCCGATAGGACGGAGGGTCAAATAAAAAGGAACACCAATTTCTAGACAGGAGCAGTTGGGAGCTAAGAGTGTATTGTGGGGTGACGTGTTTATTTGAGTGTCCAAACTTCCCTCTTTAGTAGTTATTAGATCTTCACATTCGTGATCATAAAACCCACTGATTTCAAAGGCCCAGATGCTTATTTATTATTACAGCAACTCAGTTGTTGAGGTGAGAGAAAATGAGAAGTATGTTGCTGCACCACTAAATCAATGGCTGGGAACGGCTGAAACCAAACAAAAAGAATTCACGTTGGCCAGATAGGGCTATTTTCTTCTGACTGTCCCAGGGGACTCAAACAGAATCCATTTGTTTGATTGTTTGTTTTTCAGTTTAACTCGTGTAGAGTACTTGACCACACACCTTCGGCTTGTAGTTTGTCTGTGTCCTTGGATCTCAAGTGAGTCTCCTGTAAGTAAGCACGTAGGTGTCTTGAGTTTTCATCCCTTCTTTTAACCCTGTGTCTTTTGTTTGCTGCACTCAGTGCCTGACCTTTTATTCTGATGATTCAGAGCTGTGCACTTATTGCACTTAAATAATTTTTTTTATCATTAAGCTAAAATCACTTGAAGAACATTATGTTTACTATGCTCCCCCCTTCACCAAGTACCCCTGAAAAACCTCTTCAGTCGTTGTCGATCTGCGTAGTTGGATGCTGTAGACTCCTTCACCATGTCCCTCCCAACAGACCCCGTTACAGTCGCTGTCCATCAGTGAGTAGTAAGATGCTATATGATCTCTACTAGCCTTCTCTGTGTTGTACAGCACTCCCCATGCCCCCTCGACCCCAAGCATTATACATGCTCAAACTAATGCCCCCATTCTTTCTCCTCACACTTATCCCTCCCTTCAGACCCACCATGCCCAGTCCTGCTCCCTTTGGTAACTTTTAGTCAACTCTCGGGTTCTGTGAGTCTGCTGCTGTTTTTTTCCTTCAGTTTCTCTTTGTTGTTATACTCCACACATGAGTGAAAACACTTGGTACTTGTCTTTCTCCGCCTGGCCTATTTCTCTGAACATACTACCGTCTAGCTCCATCCAGGTCATTACAAATGGTAGTATTTGTTTTCTTCTTAAGGCTGCTTACTGAACTTTTTAAACTGGATTTCATTCTTTCTTTTTCTTTGTAGTTTAGCTATGTTATTCCCCATTCAACTCCTGGTTATGAACAATAGCTTTGTGTCAACCGATATGTATCCCTATCTATCTATCTAATGGTCTGTCTGTCTATCTATGTATCTATGTGTGTATGTATGTATGTATGTATGTAAGTATCTATGTATCTATCTATCTTCCTATCATCTATCAATCTATGTACCTATCTATCTATCTTTCATCTGTCATCTGTGTAACTATCTATCTATGAATCAATCATCTTTTTGTCTGCCCATCTATCCTTCTGTACAGAACAGTTAACAACATAGCCTACGTCTCTTCCCTACATTATGCTTCCAGAAATCTTGCAAGGTAACTAAGCCATAAGGAGAGCACTGTGTTCACCGATACACTTTCATGTAGAGTCAGCCGCGTGTGCTTACAAAACCAGTAAATGGAGGTGAAAGGGCTTGAACCTGTATCTCTGTCCTCTGTCCTCTTATACTTCCTGCTCGCTTGGTGACTTTATTTAACCACATTCAGTGAGTAAGTGATCCCTGAAGACCACAAGTATCCTTCGTCTAGTCCGGTTGTCGACAGAAAAGTGTAATTGGTTCTTTGCACACCACCATGTTTGAGGGACACCGGCGTGATCACTGCTGATAGGTGCAGGGACAAATATAAAGGAACACCTATTTCTGGACAGGAGCAGTTGGGAACAAAGAGTGTGTTGTGGAGTGAAGTGTTTATTTGAGGCTCCAAACTTCCCTCCTTAGGTGGTTATTACTTCTTTACATTCGTGAACATCATAAAAAGCAATGATTTTAAAAGCCCGGACGCATATTATTACAGCAATTCATTTGTTGAGGTGAGAGGAAATGAGAAGGAACTTGCTGCACCACTAAATCTGTGCCTGAGCACTGCTGAAATCAAACAAAAAGAATTCACGGTGGCTAGATAGGGCTGTTTTCTACTGACTCTCTCTTGGGATTCAAACAGAATTCATTTGTTTGTTTGTTTCTTATTTTCACTTGTATAGGTAATCTGTCCCCGCCCCTTCAGCTTGTAGTTTGTCTGTGTCCTTGGATCTCAAGTGAGTCTCCAGTAAGGGAACACGTAGGAGGTCTTGAGTTTTCATCAGTTCTTCTAACACTGTGTCTTTTGATTGGAGCACTCAAAGCCTGTACTTTTATTCTGATATTTGAGAGCTGTGCTCTTACTGCACTTTGAAATATTTTTTGTTCTCATTAATATACAATCACAAGCAGAACATTATGTTTTCCAGTCTACACCCTTCACCAAATCCCCGGCAAAAGCCAGTTACAGTCGCTGTCCGTCAGCGTGTACTAAGATGCTGTAGAATCACTACATGTCTTCTCTGTGTTATGCAGCCGTACAAATGAACCCCCAAGTTACACACTATACATGCTAATCCTAATGTCCCCATACTTTTTCCCCGCCCTTATTACTCCCTTCCCACAAACCCTCCCCAGTCCCTTTCTTTTTGGTAACTGTTAGTCCACTCTCGGGTACTGTGAGTCTGCTGCTGTCTTTTCCTTCAGTTTTGCTTTGTTATCATACTCCACACATGAGTGAAATAATTTGGTACATGTATTTCTCCTCCTGGAATATTTGACTGAGCATAATACCCTCTAGCTCCTTCCACATTATTGCAAATGATAGGATTTGTTTTCTTCTTATGGCTGCCTACTGCACTTTTTAAACTGGATTTCATTCTTCTTTTTTGTTTGTAGTTCCGCTATGTGCTTTCACCATTGCTCTCCTGGTTATGAGCAGTAGCTTTGTGTTAATCGATATGTACCCATATCAATCTATCTGTCTGTCTATCTATTTATCAATCAAACAATCAATCAATCATCTTTTTGTCTGCCCTTCTGTCCCTGTGTACAGAACAGTTAACCATATATCCTCTATCACTTTCCTACACTATGCTTCCAAAAATCCTACAAAGTATCTAGGCTGTAGAGAGAGCACTGGGTTCAGCGAGACACTTGCAGGTCGAGTCGGCCGTGTGTACCTTCAAAACCAGAAAATTGTTGTGCCGGGACTTGAACCCGTGTCTCTATCCTCTGTCCTCTTTCATCTCCTTCTAACTTACTGTCTGTATTTAGCCACATTCTTTGACTAAGTGCTCCCTGAAGACCACAAGTATCATTCCTCTGGGCATGTTGTCGCGAGAAAAGTAAACTTGTTCTTTGCTCACCACCATGTTTGAAGGACATCAGCGTGATCACCGCCGATAGGACGGAGGGTCAAATAAAAAGTAACACCAATTTCTAGACAGGAGCAGTTGGGAGCTAGGAGTGTATTGTGGGGTGACGTGTTTATTTGAGTGTCCAAACTTCCCTCTTTAGTAGTTAATAGATCTTCACATTCGTGAACATCATAAAACCCACTGATTTCAAAGGCCCAGATGCTTATTTATTATTACAGCAACTCAGTTGTTGAGGTGAGAGAAAATGAGAAGTATGTTGCTGCACCACTAAATCAATGGCTGGGAACGGCTGAAACCAAACAAAAAGAATTCACGGTGGCCAGATAGGGCTATTTTCTTCTGACTGTCCCAGGGGACTCAAACAGAATCCATTTGTTTGATTGTTTGTTTTTCAGTTTCACTCGTGTAGAGTATTTGTCCACACACCTTCGGCTTGTAGTTTGTCTGTGTCCTTGGATCTCAAGTGAGTCTCCTGTAAGTAAGCACGTAGGTGTCTTGAGTTTTCATCCCTTCTTTTAACCCTGTGTCTTTTGTTTGCTGCACTCAGTGCCTGACCTTTTATTCTGATGATTCAGAGCTGTGCACTTATTGCACTTAAATAATTTTTTTTATCATTAAGCTAAAATCACTTGAAGAACATTATGTTTACTATGCTCCCCCCTTCATCAGGTACCCCTGAAAAACCTCTTCAGTCGTTGTCCATCTGCGTAGTTGGATGCTGTAGACCCCTTCACCATGTCCCTCCCAACAGACCCCGTTACAGTCGCTGTCCATCAGTGAGTAGTAAGATGCTATATGATCTCTACTAGCCTTCTCTGTGTTGTACAGCACTCCCCATGCCCCCTCGACCCCAAGCATTATACATGCTAAAACTAATGCCCCCATTCTTTCTCCTCACACTTATCCCTCCCTTCAGACCCACCATGCCCAGTCCTGTTCCCTTTGGTAACTTTTAGTCAACTCTCGGGTTCTGTGAGTCTGCTGCTGTTTTTTTCCTTCAGTTTCTCTTTGTTGTTATACTCCACACATGAGTGAAAACACTTGGTTCTTGTCTTTCTCCGCCTGGCCTATTTCTCTGAACATACTACCGTCTAGCTCCATCCAGGTCATTGCAAATGGTAGTATTTGTTTTCTTCTTATGGCTGCTTACTGCACTTTTTAAACTGGAGTTCATTCTTATTTTTGTTTGTAGTATCGCTATGTGCTTTCACCATTGCCCTCCTGATTTTTGAGCAGTAGCTTTGTGTTAATCGTTATGTACCTATATCTATCTATCTGTCTGTCTAACTATTTATCAATCAATCAATCTATCAGCTTTTTGTCTGCTCATCTGTACTTGTGTACAGAACAGTTAAACACATAGCCTATGTCACTCTTCTACATTATGCTTCCCAAAATCCTGCAATGTAACTAATATTTAGGGAGAGCACTGGGTTCACTGAGACACTTGCAGATCGAGTCGGCCGCGTGTACCTACAAAAGCAGGAAATGGTTGTGCTGGGACTTGAAACCGTGTCTCTACCCACTGTCCTCTTTCATCTCCTTCTCACTTGCTGTCTGTATTTAGCCACATTCATTTACTAAGTGCTCCCTGAAGACCACAAGTATCCTTCCTCTGGGCCTGTTGTTGACAGAAAAGTAAACTTGTTGCTTTCCTCACCACCATGTTTGAAGGACATTGGGGTGATCACTGCTGATAGGACGGAGGGTCAAATAAAAAGGACCACCAATTTCTAGACAGGAGCAGTTCGGAGCTAAGAGTGTATTGTGGGGTGACATGTTTATTTGACTGTCCAAACTTTCCTCTTAGGTGGTTATTACTTCACATTCGTGAAGATCATAAAACCCACCGATTTCAAAGGTAAAGATGCTTATTATTACAGCAAATCAGTTGCTGAAGTGAGAGAAAATGAGAAGGACATTGCTGCACCACTAAATCAATGGCTGGGAACGGCTGAAACCAAACAAAAAGAATTCACGGTGGCCAGATAGGGCTATTTCCTTCTGACTGTCCCAGGGGACTCAAACAGGATCCATTTGTTTGATTGTTTGTTTTTCAGTTTCACTCGTGTAGAGTACTTGTCCACACACCTACGGCTTGTAGTTTGTCTGTGTCCTTGGATCTCAAGTGAGTCTCCTGTAAGTAAGCACGTAGGTGTCTTGAGTTTTCATCCCTTCTTTTAACACTGTGTCTTTTGTTTGCTGCACTCAGTGCCTGACCTTTTATTCTGATGATTCAGAGCTGTGCACTTATTGCACTTAATTTTTTTTATCATTAAGCTAAAATCACTTGAAGAACATTATGTTTACTATGCTCCCCCCTTCACAAAGTACCCCTGAAAAACCTCTTCTGTCGCTGTCGATCTGCGTAGTTGGATGCTGTGGACCCCTTCACCATGTCCCTCCCAACAGACCCCATTACAGTCGCTGTCCATCAGTGAGTAGTAAGATGCTATATGATCTCTACTAGGCATCTCTGTGTTGTACAGCACTCCCCATGCCCCCTCGACCCCAAGCATTATACATGCTAAAACTAATGCCCCCATTCTTTCTCCTCACACTTATCCCTCCCTTCAGACCCACCATGCCCAGTCCTGTTCCCTTTGGTAACTTTTAGTCAACTCTCGGGTTCTGTTAGTCTGCTGCTTTTATTTCCTTCAGTTTCTCTTTGTTGTTATACTCCACACATGAGTGAAAACACTTGGTACTTGTCTTTCTCCACCTGGCCTATTTCTCTGAACATACTACCATCTAGCTCCATCCAGGTCATTGCAAATGGTAGTATTTGTTTTCTTCTTAAGTCTGCTTAATGCACTTTTTAAACTGGATTTCATTCTTCCTTTTTGTTTGTAGTTTAGCTATGTTATTCACTATTCAACTCCTGGTTATGAACAATAGCTTTGTGTCAATCGATATGTATCTGTATCTATCTATCTAATGGTCTGTCTGTCTATCTATGTATCTATGTATGTATCTATGTATGTATCTATGTATCTATCTATCTATCTTCCTATCATCTATCTATGATGTCTATCTTCTATCAATCTATGGACCTATCTATCAATCTTTCATCTGTCAACTGTGTACCTATCTTTCTATGAATCAATCAACTTTTTGTCTGCCCATCTGTCCTTCTGTACAGAACAATTAACAACATAGCCTATGTCTCTTCCCTACATTATGCTTCCAGAAATCTTGCAAGGTAACTAAGCCATAAGGAGAGCACTGTGTTCACCGATACACTTTCATGTAGAGTCAGCCGCGTGTGCTTACAAAACCAGTAAATGGAGGTGAAAGGGCTTGAACCTGTATCTCTGTCCTCTGTCCTCTTATACTTCCTGCTCGCTTGGTGACTTTATTTAACCACATTCAGTGAGTAAGTGATCCCTGAAGACCACAAGTATCCTTCGTCTGGTACGGTTGTCGACAGAAAAGTGTACTTGGTTCTTTGCACACCACCATGTTTGAGGGACATCGGCGTGATCACTGCTGATAGGTGCAGGGACAAATATAAAGGAACACCTATGTCTGGACAGGAGCAGTTGGGAACAAAGAGTGTGTTGTGGAGTGAAGTGTTTATTTGAGGGTCCAAACTTCCCTCCTTAGGTGGTTATATCTTCTTTACATTCGTGAACATCATAAAAAGCAATGATTTTAAAAGCCCACACGCATATTATTACAGCAATTCATTTGTTGAGGTGAGAGGAAATGAGAAGGAACTTTACTGCACCACTAAAGCTATGCCTGAGCACTGCTGATATCAAACAAAAAGAATTCACGGTGGCTAGATAGGGCTATTTTCTACTGACTCTCTCTGGGGACTCAAACAGAATTCATTTGTTTGTTTGTTTCTTATTTTCACATGTATAGGTAATCTGTCCCCGCCCCTTCAGCTTGTAGTTTGTCTGTGTCCTTGGATCTCAAGTGAGTCTCCAGTAAGGGAGCACGTAGGAGGTCTTGAGTTTTCATCAGTCTTTCTAACACTGTGTCTTTTGTTTGGAGCACTCAAAGCCTGTACTTTTATTCTGATATTTGAGAGCTGTGCTCTTACTGCACTTTGAAATATTTTTTGTTCTCATTAATATACAATCACATGCAGAACATTATGTTTTCCAGTCTACACACCCTTCACCAAGTCCCCGGTAAAAGCCAGTTAGAGTCGCTGTCCGTCAGCGTGTACTAAGATGCTGTAGAATCACTACATGTCTTCTCGGTGTTATGCAGCCGTACAAATGAGCCCTCAAGTTACACACTATACATGCTAATCCTAATGACCCCATTCTTTTTCCCCACCCTTATTACTCCCTTCCCACAAACCATACCCAATCCCTTTCTTTTTGGTAACTGTTAGTTCACTCTCGGGTTCTGTGAGACTGCTGCTGTCTTTTCCTTCAGTTTTTCTTTGTTATCATACTCCACACATGAGTGAAATCATTTGGTACATGTATTTCTCCTCCTTGAATATTTGACTGAGAATAATACCATCTAGCACCATCCACGTTATTGCAAATGATAGGATTTGTTTTCTTCTTATGACTGCCTACTGCACTTTTTAAACTGGATTTCATTCTTCTTTTTTGTTTGTAGTTTCGCTATGTGCTTTCACCATTGCTCTCCTGGTTATGAGCAGTAGCTTTGTGTTAATCGATATGTACCTATATCTATCTATCTCTCTGTCTAACTATTTATCAATCAATCAATCAATCAATCATCTTTTTGTCTGCCCATCTGTCCTTGTGTACAGAACTGTTAACCATATATCCTATATCACTTTCCTACACTATGCTTCCAAAAATCCTGCAAAGTATCTAGGCTGTAGAGAGAGCACTGGGTTCACCGAGACACTTGCAGGTCGATTCAGCCGCGTGTACCTCCAAAACCAGGAAATGGTTGTGCCGGGACTTGAACCCGTGTCTCTATCCTCTGTCCTCTTTCATCTCCTTCTAACTTACTGTCTGTATTTAGCCACATTCTTTGACTAAGTACTCCCTAAAGACCACAAGTATCATTCCTCTGGGCCTGTTGTCGCGAGAAAAGTAAACTTGTTCTTTCCTCACCACCATGTTTGAAGGACATCAGCGTGATCACCGCCGATAGGACGGAGGGTCAAATAAAAAGGAACACCAATTTCTAGACAGGAGCAGTTGGGAGCTAAGAGTGTATTGTGGGGTGACGTGTTTATTTGAGTGTCCAAACTTCCCTCTTTAGTAGTTATTAGATCTTCACATTCGTGAACATCATAAAACCCACTGATTTCAAAGGCCCAGATGCTTATTTATTATTACAGCAACTCAGTTGTTGAGGTGAGAGAAAATGAGAAGTATGTTGCTGCACCACTAAATCAATGGCTGGGAACGGCTGAAACCAAACAAAAAGAATTCACGTTGGCCAGATAGGGCTATTTTCTTCTGACTGTCCCAGGGGACTCAAACAGAATCCATTTGTTTGATTGTTTGTTTTTCAGTTTCACTCGTGTAGAGTACTTGTCCACACACCTTCGGCTTGTAGTTTGTCTGTGTCCTTGGATCTCAAGTGAGTCTCCTGTAAGTAAGCACGTAGGTGTCTTGAGTTTTCATCCCTTCTTTTAACCCTGTGTCTTTTGTTTGCTGCACTCAGTGCCTGACCTTTTATTCTGATGATTCAGAGCTGTGCACTTATTGCACTTAAATAATTTTTTTTATCATTAAGCTAAAATCACTTGAAGAACATTATGTTTACTATGCTCCCCCCTTCACCAAGTACCCCTGAAAAACCTCTTCAGTCGTTGTCGATCTGCGTAGTTGGATGCTGTAGACTCCTTCACCATGTCCCTCCCAACAGACCCCGTTACAGTCGCTGTCCATCAGTGAGTAGTAAGATGCTATATGATCTCTACTAGCCTTCTCTGTGTTGTACAGCACTCCCCATGCCCCCTCGACCCCAAGCATTATACATGCTCAAACTAATGCCCCCATTCTTTCTCCTCACACTTATCCCTCCCTTCAGACCCACCATGCCCAGTCCTGCTCCCTTTGGTAACTTTTAGTCAACTCTCGGGTTCTGTGAGTCTGCTGCTGTTTTTTTCCTTCAGTTTCTCTTTGTTGTTATACTCCACACATGAGTGAAAACACTTGGTACTTGTCTTTCTCCGCCTGGCCTATTTCTCTGAACATACTACCGTCTAGCTCCATCCAGGTCATTACAAATGGTAGTATTTGTTTTCTTCTTAAGGCTGCTTACTGAACTTTTTAAACTGGATTTCATTCTTTCTTTTTCTTTGTAGTTTAGCTATGTTATTCCCCATTCAACTCCTGGTTATGAACAATAGCTTTGTGTCAACCGATATGTATCCCTATCTATCTATCTAATGGTCTGTCTGTCTATCTATGTATCTATGTGTGTATGTATGTATGTATGTATGTAAGTATCTATGTATCTATCTATCTTCCTATCATCTATCAATCTAGGTACCTATCTATCTATCTTTCATCTGTCATCTGTGTAACTATCTATCTATGAATCAATCATCTTTTTGTCTGCCCATCTATCCTTCTGTACAGAACAGTTAACAACATAGCCTACGTCTCTTCCCTACATTATGCTTCCAGAAATCTTGCAAGGTAACTAAGCCATAAGGAGAGCACTGTGTTCACCGATACACTTTCATGTAGAGTCAGCCGCGTGTGCTTACAAAACCAGTAAATGGAGGTGAAAGGGCTTGAACCTGTATCTCTGTCCTCTGTCCTCTCATACTTCCTGCTCGCTTGGTGACTTTATTTAACCACATTCAGTGAGTAAGTGATCCCTGAAGACCACAAGTATCCTTCGTCTAGTCCGGTTGTCGACAGAAAAGTGTAATTGGTTCTTTGCACACCACCATGTTTGAGGGACACCGGCGTGATCACTGCTGATAGGTGCAGGGACAAATATAAAGGAACACCTATTTCTGGACAGGAGCAGTTGGGAACAAAGAGTGTGTTGTGGAGTGAAGTGTTTATTTGAGGCTCCAAACTTCCCTCCTTAGGTGGTTATTACTTCTTTACATTCGTGAACATCATAAAAAGCAATGATTTTAAAAGCCCGGACGCATATTATTACAGCAATTCATTTGTTGAGGTGAGAGGAAATGAGAAGGAACTTGCTGCACCACTAAATCTGTGCCTGAGCACTGCTGAAATCAAACAAAAAGAATTCACGGTGGCTAGATAGGGCTGTTTTCTACTGACTCTCTCTTGGGGTTCAAACAGAATTCATTTGTTTGTTTGTTTCTTATTTTCACTTGTATAGGTAATCTGTCCCCGCCCCTTCAGCTTGTAGTTTGTCTGTGTCCTTGGATCTCAAGTGAGTCTCCAGTAAGGGATCACGTAGGAGGTCTTGAGTTTTCATCAGTTCTTCTAACACTGTGTCTTTTGATTGGAGCACTCAAAGCCTGTACTTTTATTCTGATATTTGAGAGCTGTGCTCTTACTGCACTTTGAAATATTTTTTGTTCTCATTAATATACAATCACAAGCAGAACATTATGTTTTCCAGTCTACACCCTTCACCAAGTCCCCGGCAAAAGCCAGTTACAGTCGCTGTCCGTCAGCGTGTACTAAGATGCTGTGGAATCACTACATGTCTTCTCTGTGTTATGCAGCCGTACAAATGAACCCCCAAGTTACACACTATACATGCTAATCCTAATGTCCCCATACTTTTACCCCGCCCTTATTACTCCCTTCCCACAAACCCTCCCCAGTCCCTTTCTTTTTGGTAACTGTTAGTCCACTCTCGGGTACTGTGAGTCTGCTGCTGTCTTTTCCTTCAGTTTTGCTTTGTTATCATACTCCACACATGAGTGAAATAATTTGGTACATGTATTTCTCCTCCTGGAATATTTGACTGAGCATAATACCCTCTAGCTCCTTCCACATTATTGCAAATGATAGGATTTGTTTTCTTCTTATGGCTGCCTACTGCACTTTTTAAACTGGATTTCATTCTTCTTTTTTGTTTGTAGTTCCGCTATGTGCTTTCACCATTGCTCTCCTGGTTATGAGCAGTAGCTTTGTGTTAATCGATATGTACCCATATCAATCTATCTGTCTGTCTATCTATTTATCAATCAAACAATCAATCAATCATCTTTTTGTCTGCCCTTCTGTCCCTGTGTACAGAACAGTTAACCATATATCCTCTATCACTTTCCTACACTATGCTTCCAAAAATCCTACAAAGTATCTGGGCTGTAGAGAGAGCACTGGGTTCAGCGAGACACTTGCAGGTCGAGTCGGCCGCGTCTACTACAAAACCAGGAAATTTTTGTGCCGGGACTTGAACCCGTGTCTCTATCCTCTGTCCTCTTTCATCTCCTTCTAACTTACTGTCTGTATTTAGCCACATTCTTTGACTAAGTGCTCCCTGAAGACCACAAGTATCATTCCTCTGGGCCTGTTGTCGCGAGAAAAGTAAACTTGTTGCTTTGCTCACCACCATGTTTGAAGGACATCAGCGTGATCACCGCCGATAGGACGGAGGGTCAAATAAAAAGGATCACCAATTTTTAGACAGGAGCAGTTGGGAACTAAGAGTGTACTGTGGTGTGACTTGTTTATTTGAGTTTCCAAACTTCCCACTTAGGTAGTTATTATATCTTCACATTCGTGAACATCATAAAACCCACTGATTTCAAAGACCCATTTGCTTATTATTACAGCAACTCAGTTGTTGAGGTGAGAGAAATGAGAAGTATGTTGCTGCACCACTAAATCAATGGCTGGGAACGGCTGAAACCAAACAAAAAGAATTCACGGTGGCCAGATAGGGATATTTCCTTCTGACTGTCCCAGGGGACTCAAGCAGAATCCACTTGTTTGATTGTTTGTTTTTCAGTTTCACTCATGTAGCGTACTTGTCCACAAACCTTCGGCTTGATGTTTGTCTGTGTCCGTGGATCTCAAGTGAGTCTCCTGTAAGTAAGCACGTAGGTGTCTTGAGTTTTCATCCCTTCTTTTAACCCTGTGTCTTTTGTTTGCTGCACTCAGTGCCTGACCTTTTATTCTGACGATTCAGTGCTGTGCACTTATTGCACTTAAAGAATTTTTTTATCATTAAGCTAAAATCACTTGAAGAACATTATGTTTACTATGCTCCCCTCTTCACCAAGTACCCCTGAAAAACCTCTTCGGTCGCTGTCGATCTGCGTAGCTGGATGCTGTAGACCCCTTCACCATGTCCCTCCCAACAGACCCCGTTACAGTCGCTGTCCATCAGTGAGTAGTACGATGCTATATGATCTCTACTAGCCTTCCCTGTGTCGTACAGCACTCCCTATGCCCCCTCGACCCCAAGCACTATACATGCTAAATCTAATGCCCCCATTCTTTCTCCTCACACTTATTCCTCCCTTCAGACCCACCCTGCCTTGTCCTTTTCCATTTGGTAACTTTTAGTCAACTCTCGGATTCTGTGAGAGTGCTGCTGTTTTTTTCCTTCAGTTTCTCTTTGCTGTTTTACTCCACACATGAGTGAAATCACTTGGTACTTGTCTTTCTCCGCCTGGCCTATTTCTCTGAACGTACTACCGTCTAGCTCCATCCACGTCATTGAAAATGGTAGTCTTTGTTTTCTTCTTAAGGCTGCTTACTGCAATTTTAAACTGGATTTCATTCTTCCTTTTTGTTTGTAGATTAGCTATGTTATTCACCATTCAACTCCTATTTATGGACAATAGCTTTGTGTCAATCGATATGTATCTGTATCTATCTATCTAACGGTCAGTCTGTCTATCTATGTATCTGTGTATGTAAGTATGTATGTATGTATCTATGGATCTATATTTCTATCTATCTATCTATCTGCCTATCATCTATCTATGATGTCTATCATCTATCAATCTATGTACCTATCTATCTATCTTTCTTCTGTCATCTGTGTACCTATCAATCTATGAATCAATCACCTTTTTGTCTGCCCATCTATCCTTCTGTACATAACAGTTAACAACATAGCCTATGTCTCTTCCCTACATTATGCTTCCAGAAATCTTGCAAGGTAACTAAGCCATAAGGAGAGCACTGTGTTCACCGATACACTTTCAGGTAGAGTCAGCCGCGTGTGCTTACAAAACCAGTAAATGGAGGTGAAAGGACTTGAACCCGTATCTCTGTCCTCTGTCCTCTTATACTTCCTGCTCGCTTGGTGACTTTATTTAGCCACATTCAGTGAGTAAGTGATCCCTGAAGACCACAAGTATCCTTCGTCTGGTCCGGTTGTCGAAAGAAAAGTGTACTTGGTTCTTTGCACACCACCATGTTTGAGGGACATCGGCGTGATCACTGCTGATAGGTGCAGGGACAAATATAAAGGAACACCTATTTCTGGACAGGAGCAGTTGGGAACAAAGAGTGTGTTGTGGAGTGAAGTGTTTATTTGAGGGTCCAAACTTCCCTCCTTAGGTGGTTATTACTTCTTTACATTCGTGAACATCATAAAAAGCAATGATTTTAAAAGCCCAGACGCATATTATTACAGCAATTCATTTGTTGAGGTGAGAGGAAATGAGAAGGAACTTGCTTCACCACTAAATCTATGCCTGAGCACTGCTGAAATCAAACAAAAAGAATTCACGGTGGCTATATAGTGCTATTTTCTACTGACTCTCTCTGGGGACTCAAACAGAATCCATTTGTTTGTTTGTTTCTCAGTTTCACTTGTATAGGGTACCTGTCCCTGCCCCTTCAGCTTGTAGTTTGTCTGTTTCCTTGGATCTCAAGTGGGTCTCCAGAAAGGGAGCACGTAGGTGGTCTTGAGTTTTCATCAGTTCTTCTAACCCTGTGTCTTTTGATTGGAGCACTCAAAGCCTGTACTTTTATTCTGATATTTGAGAGCAGTGCTCTTACATCAGTTTGAAATTTTCTTTGTTCTCATTAATATACAATCACATGCAGAACATTATGTTTTCCAGTCTACCCTCTTCAGCAAGTCCCCCCCAAATCCCAGTTACAGTTGCTGTCCGTCAGCATGTACTAAGATGCTGTAGAATCACTACATGTCTTCTCTGTGTTGTACAGCCCTACCCATGACCCCCCACCCTACACATTAAACATGCTAATCCTAATGCCCCCATTCTTTTTCCTCGCCCTTATTACTCCCTTCCCACAAACGCTACCCAGTGCCTTTCTCTTTGGTAACTGTTAGTCCACTCTCGGGTTCTGTGAGTCTGCTGCTGTCTTTTCCTTCAGTTTTCTTTGTTATCATACTCCACACATGAGTGAAATCATTTGGTACATGTATTTCTCCGCCTGGCTTGTTTGACTGAGCATAATACCCTCGACCTCCATCCACGTTATTGCAAATGAATGGATTTGTTTTCTTCTTATGGCTGCTTACTGCACTTTTTAAACTGGATTTCATTCTTCTTTTTTGTTTGTAGTTTCGCTATGTGCTTTCACCATTGTTCTCCTGGTAATGAGCAGTAGCTTTGTGTTAGTCGATATGTACCTATATCTATCTATCTGTCTGTCTATCTATTTATCAATCAATCAACTTTTTGTCTGCCCATCTGTCCTTGTGTACAGAACAGTTAACCACATATCATATATCACTTTCCTACATTATGCTTCCAAAAATCCTGCAAAGTATCTAGGCTGTAGAGAGAGCACTGTGTTCACCGAGACCCTTGCAGGTCGAGACGGCCACGTGTACCTACAAAACCAGGAAATGGTTGTGCCGGGACTTGAACCCTTGTCTCTGTCCTCTGTCCTCTTTCATCTACTTCTAATTTGCTGTCTGTAATTAGCCACATTCATTGACTAAGTGCTCCCTGAAGACCACAAGTATCATTCCTCTGGGCCTGTTGTCACGAGAAAAGTAAACTTGTTGCTTTGCTCACCACCATGTTTGAAGGACATCAGCGTGATCACCGCCGATAGGACGGAGGGTCAAATAGAAAGGAACACCAATATCTAGACAGGAGCATTTGGGAGCCAAGAGTGTATTGTGGAGTGACGTGTTTATTTGAGTGTCCAAACTTCCCTCTTTAGGTGGTTATTAGATCTTCTCAGTCGTGAACATCATAAAACCCACTGATTTCATTGGCCCAGATTCTTATTATTACAGCAACTCAGTTGTTCAGGTGAGAGAAAATGAGAAGTATGTTGCTGCACCACTAAGTCTATCGCTGGGAACTGATGAAACCAAACAAAAATAATTCACCGTGGTCAGATAGGGCTATTTTCTGCTGACCGTCTCTGGGGACTCAAACAGAATCCATTTGTTTGATAGTTTGTTTTTCAGATTCACTCGTGTAAGGTACTTGTCCACACACCTGCTTGTAGTTTGTCTGTGTCCTTGGATCTCAAGTGAGTCTCCTGTAAGTAAGCACGTAGGTGTCTTGAGTTTTTATCCCTTCTTTTAACCCTGTGTCTTTTGTTTGCAGCACTCAGTGCATGACCTTTTATTCTGATGATTCAGAGCTGTACATTTATTGCACTTAAAGAATTTTTTATCATTAATCTACAATCACGTGAAGAACATTATGTTTACTATGCTCCCCCCCTCACCAAGTCCCCCCGAAAAACCTCTTCAGTCGCTGTCTATCAGCGTAGTTGAATGCTGTGGATCCTTTCACCATGTCCGCCCCCACAGACCCGTTACAGTAATTTTCCATCAGTGAGTAGTAAGATGCTATATGATCTCTACTAGACTTCTCTGTGTTGTACAGTACTCCCCATGCAAACCCGACCCCACGCATTATTCATGCTATTCCCAATTACCACTATTCTTTCTCCCCACACTTATCCCTCCCTTCAAACTCACCCTGCCTTGTCCTTTTCCATTTGGTAACTTTTAGTCAACTCTCGGATTCTGTGAGAGTGCTGCTTTTTTTTTCCTTCAGTTTCTCTTTGCTGTTTTACTCCACACATGAGTGAAATCACTTGGTACTTGTCTTTCTCCACCTGGCCTATTTCTCTGAACGTACTACCGTCTAGCTCCATCCACGTCATTGCCAATGGTAGTGTTTGTTTTCTTCTTAAGGCTGCTTACTGCAATTTTAAACTGGATTTCATTCTTCCTTTTTGTTTGTAGATTAGCTATGTTATTCACCATTCAACTCCTATTTATGGACTATAGCTTTGTGTCAATCGATATGTATCTGTATCTATCTATCTAACGGTCTGTCTGTCTATCTATGTATCTGTGTATGTAAGTATGTATGTATGTATCTATGGATCTATATTTCTATCTATCTATCTATCTTCCTATCATCTATCTATGATGTCTATCATCTATCAATCTATGTACCTATCTATCTATCTTTCATCTGTCATCTGTGTACCTATCTATCTATGAATCAATCACCTTTTTGTCTGCCCATCTATCCTTCTGTACAGAACAGTTAACAACATAGCCTATGTCTCTTTCCTACATTATGCTTCCAGAAATCTTGCAAGGTAGCTAAGCCATAAGGAGAGCACTGTGTTCACCGATACACTTTCAGGTAGAGTCAGCCGCGTGTGCTTACAAAACCAGTAAATGGAGGTGAAAGGACTTGAACCCGTATCTCTGTCCTCTGTCCTCTTATACTTCCTGCTCGCTTGTTGACTTTATTTAGCCACATTCAGTAAGTAAGTGATTCCCGAAGACCACAAGGATCCTTCGTCTGGGCCTGTTGTCGACAGAAAAGTGTGCTTGGTTCTTTGCACAAAACCATGTTTGAGGGACATCGTTGTGATCACTGCTGATAGGTGGAGGGACAAATATAAAGGAAAACCTATTTCTGGACAGGAGCATTTGGGAAATAAGAGTGTATAGTGGAGTGGAGTGATTATTTGAGTGTCCAAACGTCCCTCTTTAGATGGTTATTACTTCTTTACATTCGTGAACATCATAAAAAGCAATGATTTAAAAGCGCAGACGCCTATTATTACAGCAATTCATTTGTTGAGGTGGGAGGAAATGAGAAGGAAGTTGCTGCACCACGAAATCTATGCCTGAGCACTGCTGAAACAAAACAAAAAGAATTCACGGTGGCTAGATTGGGCTATTTTCTACTGACTCTCTCTGGGGACTCAAACAGAATCCATTTGTTTGTTTGTTTCTCAGTTTCACTTGTATAGGGTACCTGTCCCTGCCCCTTCAGCTTGTAGTTTGTCTGTTTCCTTTTATCTCAAGTGGGTCTCCAGAAAGGGAGCACGTAGGTGGTCTTGAGTTTTCATCAGTTCTTCTAACCCTGTGTCTTTTGATTGGAGCACTCAAAGCCTGTACTTTTATTCTGATATTTGAGAGCAGTGCTCTTACATCAGTTTGAAATTTTCTTTGTTCTCATTAATATACAATCACATGCAGAACATTATGTTTTCCAGTCTACCCTCTTCAGCAAGTCCCCCCCAAATCCCAGTTACAGTTGCTGTCCGTCAGCATGTACTAAGATGCTGTAGAATCACTACATGTCTTCTCTGTGTTGTACAGCCCTACCCATGACCCCCCACCCTACACATTAAACATGCTAATCCTAATGCCCCCATTCTTTTTCCTCGCCCTTATTACTCCCTTCCCACAAACGCTACCCAGTCCCTTTCTCTTTGGTAACTGTTAGTCCACTCTCGGGTTCTGTGAGTCTGCTGCTGTCTTTTCCTTCAGTTTTCTTTGTTATCATACTCCACACATGAGTGAAATCATTTGGTACATGTATTTCTCCGCCTGGCTTGTTTGACTGAGCATAATACCCTCGACTTCCATCCACGTTATTGCAAATGAATGGATTTGTTTTCTTCTTATGGCTGCTTACTGCACTTTTTAAACTGGATTTCATTCTTCTTTTTTGTTTGTAGTTTCGCTATGTGCTTTCACCATTGTTCTCCTGGTAATGAGCAGTAGCTTTGTGTTAGTCGATATGTACCTATATCTATCTATCTGTCTGTCTATCTATTTATCAATCAATCAACTTTTTGTCTGCCCATCTGTCCTTGTGTACAGAACAGTTAACCACATATCATATATCACTTTCCTACATTATGCTTCCAAAAATCCTGCAAAGTATCTAGGCTGTAGAGAGAGCACTGTGTTCAGCGAGACCCTTGCAGGTCGAGACGGCCACGTGTACCTACAAAACCAGGAAATGGTTGTGCCGGGACTTGAACCCTTGTCTCTGTCCTCTGTCCTCTTTCATCTACTTCTAATTTGCTGTCTGTAATTAGCCACATTCATTGACTAAGTGCTCCCTGAAGACCACAAGTATCATTCCTCTGGGCCTGTTGTCGACAGAAAAGTAAACTTGTTGCTTTGCTCACCACCATGTTTGAAAGACATCAGCGTGATCACCGCGGATAGGACGGAGGTTCAAATAGAAAGGAACACCAGTATCTAGACAGGAGCATTTGGGAGCCAAGAGTGTATTGTGGAGTGACGTGTTTATTTGAGTGTCCAAACTTCCCTCTTTAGGTGGTTATTAGATCTTTTCAGTCGTGAACATCATAAAACCCACTGATTTCAATGGCCCAGATGCTTATTATTACAGCAACTCAGTTGTTCAGGTGAGAGAAAATGAGAAGTATGTTGCTGCACCACTAAATCTATCGCTGGGAACTGATGAAACCAAACAAAAATAATTCACCGTGGTCAGATAGGGCTATTTTCTGCTGACCGTCTCTGGGGACTCAAACAGAATCCATTTGTTTGATAGTTTGTTTTTCAGATTCACTCGTGTAAGGTACTTGTCCACACACCTGCTTGTAGTTTGTCTGTGTCCTTGGATCTCAAGTGAGTCTCCTGTAAGTAAGCACGTAGGTGTCTTGAGTTTTTATCCCTTCTTTCAACCCTGTGTCTTTTGTTTGCAGCACTCAGTGCATGACCTTTTATTCTGATGATTCAGAGCTGTACATTTATTGCACTTAAAGAATTTTTTATCATTAATCTACAATCACGTGAAGAACATTATGTTTACTATGCTCCCCCCCTCACCAAGTCCCCCCGAAAAACCTATTCAGTTGCTGTCTATCAGCGTAGTTGAATGCTGTGGATCCCTTCACCATGTCCGCCCCCACCGACCCGTTACAGTAATTTTCCATCAGTGAGTAGTAAGATGCTATATGATCTCTACTAGACTTCTCTGTGTTGTACAGTACTCCCCATGCAAACCCGACCCCACGCATTATTCATGCTATTCCCAATTACCACTATTCTTTCTCCCCACACTTATCCCTCCCTTCAGACTCACCCTGCCTTGTCCTTTTCCATTTGGTAACTTTTAGTCAACTCTCGGATTCTGTGAGAGTGCTGCTGTTTTTTTCCTTCAGTTTCTCTTTGCTGTTTTACTCCACACATGAGTGAAATCACTTGGTACTTGTCTTTCTCCGCCTGGCCTATTTCTCTGAACGTACTACCGTCTAGCTCCATCCACGTCATTGCCAATGGTAGTGTTTGTTTTCTTCTTAAGGCTGCTTACTGCAATTTTAAACTGGATTTCATTCTTCCTTTTTGTTTGTAGATTAGCTGTTATTCACCATTCAACTCCTATTTATGGACAATAGCTTTGTGTCAATCTATATGTATCTGTATCTATCTATCTAACGGTCAGTCTGTCTATCTATGTATCTGTGTATGTAAGTATGTATGTATGTATCTATGGATCTATATTTCTATCTATCTATCTATCTATCTTCCTATCATCTATCTATGATGTCTATCATCTATCAATCTATGTACCTATCTATCTATCTTTCATCTGTCATCTGTGTACCTATCTATCTATGAATCAATCACCTTTTTGTCTGCCCATCTATCTTTCTGTACAGAACAGTTAACAACATAGCCTATGTCTCTTTCCTACATTATGCTTCCAGAAATCTTGCAAGGTAGCTAAGCCATAAGGAGAGCACTGTGTTCACCGATACACTTTCAGGTAGAGTCAGCCGCGTGTGCTTACAAAACCAGTAAATGGAGGTGAAAGGACTTGAACCCGTATCTCTGTCCTCTGTCCTCTTATACTTCCTGCTCGCTTGGTGACTTTATTTAGCCACATTCAGTGAGTAAGTGATTCCCGAAGACCACAAGGATCCTTCGTCTGGGCCTGTTGTCGACAGAAAAGTGTGCTTGGTTCTTTGCACAAAACCATGTTTGAGGGACATCGTTGTGATCACTGCTGATAGGTGGAGGGACAAATATAAAGGAAAACCTATTTCTGGACAGGAGCATTTGGGAAATAAGAGTGTGTAGTGGAGTGGAGTGTTTATTTGAGGGTCCAAACGTCCCTCTTTAGATGGTTATTACTTCTTTACATTCGTGAACATCATAAAAAGCAATGATTTTAAAAGCGCAGACGCCTATTATTACAGCAATTCATTTGTTGAGGTGGGCGGAAATGAGAAGGAAGTTGCTGCACCACGAAATCTATGCCTGAGCACTGCTGAAACAAAACAAAAAGAATTCACGGTGGCTAGATTGGGCTATTTTCTACTGACTCTCTCTGGGGACTCAAACAGAATCCATTTGTTTGTTTGTTTCTCAGTTTCACTTGTATAGGGTACCTGTCCCTGCCCCTTCAGCTTGTAGTTTGTCTGTTTCCTTGGATCTCAAGTGGGTCTCCAGAAAGGGAGCACGTAGGTGGTCTTGAGTTTTCATCAGTTCTTCTAACCCTGTGTCTTTTGATTGGAGCACTCAAAGCCTGTACTTTTATTCTGATATTTGAGAGCAGTGCTCTTACATCAGTTTGAAATTTTCTTTGTTCTCATTAATATACAATCACATGCAGAACATTATGTTTTCCAGTCTACCCTCTTCAGCAAGTCCCCCCCAAATCCCAGTTACAGTTTCTGTCCGTCAGCATGTACTAAGATGCTGTAGAATCACTACATGTCTTCTCTGTGTTGTACAGCCCTACCCATGACCCCCCACTCTACACATTAAACATGCTAATCCTAATGCCCCCATTCTTTTTCCTCGCCCTTATTACTCCCTTCCCACAAACGCTACCCAGTGCCTTTCTCTTTGGTAACTGTTAGTCCACTCTCGGGTTCTGTGAGTCTGCTGCTGTCTTTTCCTTCAGTTTTCTTTGTTATCATACTCCACACATGAGTGAAATCATTTGGTACATGTATTTCTCCGCCTGGCTTGTTTGACTGAGCATAATACCCTCGACTTCCATCCACGTTATTGCAAATGAATGGATTTGTTTTCTTCTTATGGCTGCTTACTGCACTTTTTAAACTGGATTTCATTCTTCTTTTTTGTTTGTAGTTTCGCTATGTGCTTTCACCTTTGTTCTCCTGGTAATGAGCAGTAGCTTTGTGTTAGTCGATATGTACCTATATCTATCTATCTGTCTGTCTATCTATTTATCAATCAATCAACTTTTTGTCTGCCCATCTGTCCTTGTGTACAGAACAGTTAACCACATATCATATATCACTTTCCTACATTATGCTTCCAAAAATCCTGCAAAGTATCTAGGCTGTAGAGAGAGCACTGTGTTCAGCGAGACCCTTGCAGGTCGAGACGGCCACGTGTACCTACAAAACCAGGAAATGGTTGTGCCGGGACTTGAACCCTTGTCTCTGTCCTCTGTCCTCTTTCATCTACTTCTAATTTGCTGTCTGTAATTAGCCACATTCATTGACTAAGTGCTCCCTGAAGACCACAAGTATCATTCCTCTGGGCCTGTTGTCACGAGAAAAGTAAACTTGTTGCTTTGCTCACCACCATGTTTGAAGGACATCAGCGTGATCACCGCCGATAGGACGGAGGGTCAAATAGAAAGGAACACCAGTATCTAGACAGGAGCATTTGGGAGCCAAGAGTGTATTGTGGAGTGACGTGTTTATTTGAGTGTCCAAACTTCCCTCTTTAGGTGGTTATTAGATCTTTTCAGTCGTGAACATCATAAAACCCACTGATTTCAATGGCCCAGATTCTTATTATTACAGCAACTCAGTTATTCAGGTGAGAGAAAATGAGAAGTATGTTGCTGCACCACTAAATCTATCGCTGGGAACTGATGAAACCAAACAAAAATAATTCACCGTGGTCAGATAGGGCTATTTTCTGCTGACCGTCTCTGGGGACTCAAACAGAATCCATTTGTTTGATAGTTTGTTTTTCAGATTCACTCGTGTAAGGTACTTGTCCACACACCTGCTTGTAGTTTGTCTGTGTCCTTGGATCTCAAGTGAGTCTCCTGTAAGTAAGCACGTAGGTGTCTTGAGTTTTTATCCCTTCTTTTAACAATGTGTCTTTTGTTTGCAGCACTCAGTGCATGACCTTTTATTCTGATGATTCAGAGCTGTACATTTATTGCACTTAAAGAATTTTTTATCATTAATCTACAATCACGTGAAGAACATTATGTTTACTATGCTCCCCCCCTCACCAAGTCCACCCGAAAAACCTATTCAGTCGCTGTCTATCAGCGTAGTTGAATGCTGTGGATCCCTTCACCATGTCCGCCCCCACAGACCCGTTACAGTAATTTTCCATCAGTGAGTAGTAAGATGCTATATGATATCTACTAGACTTCTCTGTGTTGTACAGTACTCCCCATGCAAACTCGACCCCACGCATTATTCATGCTATTCCCAATTACCACTATTCTTTCTCCCCACACTTATCCCTCCCTTCAGACTCACCCTGCCTTGTCCTTTTCCATTTGGTAACTTTTAGTCAACTCTCGGATTCTGTGAGAGTGCTGCTGTTTTTTTCCTTCAGTTTCTCTTTGCTGTTTTACTCCACACATGAGTGAAATCACTTGGTACTTGTCTTTCTCCGCCTGGCCTATTTCTCTGAACGTACTACCGTCTAGCTCCATCCACGTCATTGCCAATGGTAGTGTTTGTTTTCTTCTTAAGGCTGCTTACTGCAATTTTAAACTGGATTTCATTCTTCCTTTTTGTTTGTAGATTAGCTGTTATTCACCATTCAACTCCTATTTATGGACAATAGCTTTGTGTCAATGTATATGTATCTGTATCTAACTATCTAACGGTCAGTCTGTCTATCTATGTATCTGTGTATGTAAGTATGTATGTATGTATCTATGGATCTATATTTCTATCTATCTATCTATCTTCCTATCATCTATCTATGATGTCTATCATCTATCAATCTATGTACCTATCTATCTATCTTTCATCTGTCATCTGTGTACCTATCTATCTATGAATCAATCACCTTTTGTCTGCCCATCTATCTTTCTGTACAGAACAGTTAACAACATAGCCTATGTCTCTTTCCTACATTATGCTTCCTGAAATCTTGCAAGGTAGCTAAGCCATAAGGAGAGCACTGTGTTCACCGATACACTTTCAGGTAGAGTCAGCCGCGTGTGCTTACAAAACCAGTAAATGGAGGTGAAAGGACTTGAACCCGTATCTCTGTCCTCTGTCCTCTTATACTTCCTGCTCGCTTGGTGACTTTATTTAGCCACATTCAGTGAGTAAGTGATTCCCGAAGACCACAAGGATCCTTCGTCTGGGCCTGTTGTCGACAGAAAAGTGTACTTGGTTCTTTGCACAAAACCATGTTTGAGGGACATCGTTGTGATCACTGCTGATAGGTGGAGGGACAAATATAAAGGAAAACCTATTTCTGGACAGGAGCATTTGGGAAATAAGAGTGTGTAGTGGAGTGGAGTGTTTATTTGAGGGTCCAAACGTCCCTCTTTAGATGGCTATTACTTCTTTACATTCGTGAACATCATAAAAAGCAATGATTCTAAAAGCGCAGACGCCTATTATTACAGCAATTCATTTGTTGAGGTGGGAGGAAATGAGAAGGAAGTTGCTGCACCACGAAATCTATGCCTGAGCACTGCTGAAACAAAACAAAAAGAATTCACGGTGGCTAGATTGGGCTATTTTCTACTGACTCTCTCTGGGGACTCAAACAGAATCCATTTGTTTGTTTGTTTCTCAGTTTCACTTGTATAGGGTACCTGTCCCTGCCCCTTCAGCTTGTAGTTTGTCTGTTTCCTTGGATCTCAAGTGGGTCTCCAGAAAGGGAGCACGTAGGTGGTCTTGAGTTTTCATCAGTTCTTCTAACCCTGTGTCTTTTGATTGGAGCACTCAAAGCCTGTACTTTTATTCTGATATTTGAGAGCAGTGCTCTTACATCAGTTTGAAATTTTCTTTGTTCTCATTAATATACAATCACATGCAGAACATTATGTTTTCCAGTCTACCCTCTTCAGCAAGTCCCCCCCAAATCCCAGTTACAGTTGCTGTCCGTCAGCATGTACTAAGATGCTGTAGAATCACTACATGTCTTCTCTGTGTTGTACAGCCCTACCCATGACCCCCCACTCTACACATTAAACATGCTAATCCTAATGCCCCCATTCTTTTTCCTCGCCCTTATTACTCCCTTCCCACAAACGCTACCCAGTGCCTTTCTCTTTGGTAACTGTTAGTCCACTCTCGGGTTCTGTGAGTCTGCTGCTGTCTTTTCCTTCAGTTTTCTTTGTTATCATACTCCACACATGAGTGAAATCATTTGGTACATGTATTTCTCCGCCTGGCTTGTTTGACTGAGCATAATACCCTCGACTTCCATCCACGTTATTGCAAATGAATGGATTTGTTTTCTTCTTATGGCTGCTTACTGCACTTTTTAAACTGGATTTCATTCTTCTTTTTTGTTTGTAGTTTCGCTATGTGCTTTCACCATTGTTCTCCTGGTAATGAGCAGTAGCTTTGTGTTAGTCGATATGTACCTATATCTATCTATCTGTCTGTCTATCTATTTATCAATCAATCAACTTTTTGTCTGCCCATCTGTCCTTGTGTACAGAACAGTTAACCACATATCATATATCACTTTCCTACATTATGCTTCCAAAAATCCTGCAAAGTATCTAGGCTGTAGAGAGAGCACTGTGTTCAGCAAGACCCTTGCAGGTCGAGACGGCCACGTGTACCTACAAAACCAGGAAATGGTTGTGCCGGGACTTGAACCCTTGTCTCTGTCCTCTGTCCTCTTTCATCTACTTCTAATTTGCTGTCTGTAATTAGCCACATTCATTGACTAAGTGCTCCCTGAAGACCACAAGTATCATTCCTCTGGGCCTGTTGTCGACAGAAAAGTAAACTTGTTGCTTTGCTCACCACCATGTTTGAAGGACATCAGCGTGATCACCGCTGATAGGACGGAGGGTCAAATAGAAAGGAACACCAATATCTAGACAGGAGCATTTGGGAGCCAAGAGTGTATTGTGGAGTGACGTGTTTATTTGAGTGTCCAAACTTCCCTCTTTAGGTGGTTATTAGATCTTCTCAGTCGTGAACATCATAAAACCCACTGATTTCAATGGCCCAGATGCTTATTATTACAGCAACTCAGTTGTTCAGGTGAGAGAAAATGAGAAGTATGTTGCTGCACCACTAAATCTATCGCTGGGAACTGATGAAACCAAACAAAAATAATTCACCGTGGTCAGATAGGGCTATTTTCTGCTGACCGTCTCTGGGGACTCAAACAGAATCCATTTGTTTGATAGTTTGTTTTTCAGATTCACTCGTGTAAGGTACTTGTCCACACACCTGCTTGTAGTTTGTCTGTTTCCTTGGATCTCAAGTGAGTCTCCTGTAAGTAAGCACGTAGGTGTCTTGAGTTTTTATCCCTTCTTTCAACCCTGTGTCTTTTGTTTGCAGCACTCAGTGCATGACCTTTTATTCTGATGATTCAGAGCTGTACATTTATTGCACTTAAAGAATTTTTTATCATTAATCTACAATCACGTGAAGAACATTATGTTTACTATGCTCCCCCCCTCACCAAGTCCCCCCGAAAAACCTATTCAGTCGCTGTCTATCAGCGTAGTTGAATGCTGTGGATCCCTTCACCATGTCCGCCCCCACAGACCCGTTACAGTAATTTTCCATCAGTGAGTAGTAAGATGCTATATGATCTCTACTAGACTTCTCTGTGTTGTACAGTACTCCCCATGCAAACCCGACCCCACGCATTATTCATGCTATTCCCAATTACCACTATTCTTTCTCCCCACACTTATCCCTCCCTTCAGACTCACCCTGCCTTGTCCTTTTCCATTTGGTAACTTTTAGTCAACTCTCGGATTCTGTGAGAGTGCTGCTGTTTTTTTCCTTCAGTTTCTCTTTGCTGTTT
The DNA here is from genome assembly GCF_030020395.1 of Manis pentadactyla. Classification (NCBI taxonomy): domain Eukaryota; kingdom Metazoa; phylum Chordata; class Mammalia; order Pholidota; family Manidae; genus Manis; species Manis pentadactyla. Next base: position 161,864,711 of record NC_080038.1, on the reverse strand, counting down.
TACTCCACACATGAGTGAAATCACTTGGTACTTGTCTTTCTCCGCCTGGCCTATTTCTCTGAACGTACTACCGTCTAGCTCCATCCACGTCATTGCCAATGGTAGTGTTTGTTTTCTTCTTAAGGCTGCTTACTGCAATTTTAAACTGGATTTCATTCTTCCTTTTTGTTTGTAGATTAGCTATGTTATTCACCATTCAACTCCTATTTATGGACAATAGCTTTGTGTCAATCGATATGTATCTGTATCTATCTATCTAACGGTCAGTCTGTCTATCTATGTATCTGTGTATGTAAGTATGTATGTATGTATCTATGGATCTATATTTCTATCTATCTATCTATCTTCCTATCATCTATCTATGATGTCTATCATCTATCAATCTATGTACCTATCTATCTATCTTTCATCTGTCATCTGTGTACCTATCTATCTATGAATCAATCACCTTTTGTCTGCCCATCTATCTTTCTGTACAGAACAGTTAACAACATAGCCTATGTCTCTTTCCTACATTATGCTTCCTGAAATCTTGCAAGGTAGCTAAGCCATAAGGAGAGCACTGTGTTCACCGATACACTTTCAGGTAGAGTCAGCCGCGTGTGCTTACAAAACCAGTAAATGGAGGTGAAAGGACTTGAACCCGTATCTCTGTCCTCTGTCCTCTTATACTTCCTGCTCGCTTGGTGACTTTATTTAGCCACATTCAGTGAGTAAGTGATTCCCGAAGACCACAAGGATCCTTCGTCTGGGCCTGTTGTCGACAGAAAAGTGTACTTGGTTCTTTGCACAAAACCATGTTTGAGGGACATCGTTGTGATCACTGCTGATAGGTGGAGGGACAAATATAAAGGAAAACCTATTTCTGGAGAGGAGCATATTGGAAATAAGAGTGTGTAGTGGAGTGGAGTGTTTATTTGAGGGCCCAAACGTCCCTCTTTAGATGATTATTACTTCTTTACATTCGTGAACATCATAAAAAGCAATGATTTTAAAAGCGCAGACGCCTATTATTACAGCAATTCATTTGTTGAGGTGGGAGGAAATGAGAAGGAAGTTGCTGCACCACGAAATCTATGCCTGAGCACTGCTGAAACAAAACAAAAAGAATTCACGGTGGCTAGATTGGGCTATTTTCTACTGACTCTCTCTGGGGACTCAAACAGAATCCATTTGTTTGTTTGTTTCACAGTTTCACTTGTATAGGGTACCTGTCCATGCCCCTTCAGCTTGTACTTTGTCTGTTTCCTTGGATCTCAAGTGGGTCTCCAGAAAGGGAGCACGTAGGTGGTCTTGAGTTTTCATCAGTTCTTCTAACCCTGTGTCTTTTGATTGGAGCACTCAAAGCCTGTACTTTTATTCTGATATTTGAGAGCAGTGCTCTTTCATCAGTTTGAAATTTTCTTTGTTCTCATTAATATACAATCACATGCAGAACATTATGTTTTCCAGTCTACCCTCTTCAGCAAGTCCCCCCCAAATCCCAGTTACAGTTGCTGTCCGTCAGCATGTACTAAGATGCTGTAGAATCACTACATGTCTTCTCTGTGTTGTACAGCCCTACCCATGACCCCCCACCCTACACATTAAACATGCTAATCCTAATGCCCCCATTCTTTTTCCTCGCCCTTATTACTCCCTTCCCACAAACGCTACCCAGTCCCTTTCTCTTTGGTAACTGTTAGTCCACTCTCGGGTTCTGTGAGTCTGCTGCTGTCTTTTCCTTCAGTTTTCTTTGTTATCATACTCCACACATGAGTGAAATCATTTGGTACATGTATTTCTCCGCCTGGCTTGTTTGACTGAGCATAATACCCTCGACTTCCATCCACGTTATTGCAAATGAATGGATTTGTTTTCTTCTTATGGCTGCTTACTGCACTTTTTAAACTGGATTTCATTCTTCTTTTTTGTTTGTAGTTTCGCTATGTGCTTTCACCATTGTTCTCCTGGTAATGAGCAGTAGCTTTGTGTTAGTCGATATGTACCTATATCTATCTATCTGTCTGTCTATCTATTTATCAATCAATCAACTTTTTGTCTGCCCATCTGTCCTTGTGTACAGAACAGTTAACCACATATCATATATCACTTTCCTACATTATGCTTCCAAAAATCCTGCAAAGTATCTAGGCTGTAGAGAGAGCACTGTGTTCAGCGAGACCCTTGCAGGTCGAGACGGCCACGTGTACCTACAAAACCAGGAAATGGTTGTGCCGGGACTTGAACCCTTGTCTCTGTCCTCTGTCCTCTTTCATCTACTTCTAATTTGCTGTCTGTAATTAGCCACATTCATTGACTAAGTGCTCCCTGAAGACCACAAGTATCATTCCTCTGGGCCTGTTGTCGACAGAAAAGTAAACTTGTTGCTTTGCTCAGCACCATGTTTGAAGGACATCAGCGTGAGCACCGCCGATAGGACGGAGGGTCAAATAGAAAGGAACACCAATATCTAGACAGGAGCATTTGGGAGCCAAGAGTGTATTGTGGAGTGACGTGTTTATTTGAGTGTCCAAACTTCCCTCTTTAGGTGGTTATTAGATCTTCTCAGTCGTGAACATCATAAAACCCACTGATTTCAATGGCCCAGATGCTTATTATTACAGCAACTCAGTTGTTCAGGTGAGAGAAAATGAGAAGTATGTTGCTGCACCACTAAATCTATCGCTGGGAACTGATGAAACCAAACAAAAATAATTCACCGTGGTCAGATAGGGCTATTTTCTGCTGACCGTCTCTGGGGACTCAAACAGAATCCATTTGTTTGATAGTTTGTTTTTCAGATTCACTCGTGTAAGGTACTTGTCCACACACCTGCTTGTAGTTTGTCTGTGTCCTTGGATCTCAAGTGAGTCTCCTGTAAGTAAGCACGTAGGTGTCTTGAGTTTTTATCCCTTCTTTTAACCCTGTGTCTTTTGTTTGCAGCACTTAGTGCATGACCTTTTATTCTGATGATTCAGAGCTGTACATTTATTGCACTTAAAGAATTTTTTATCATTAATCTACAATCACGTGAAGAACATTATGTTTACTATGCTCCCCCCCTCACCAAGTATTCCCCAAAAAACCTCTTCAGTCGCTGTCTATCAGCGAAGTTGAATGCTGTGGATCCCTTCACCATGTCCGCCCCCACAGACCAGTTACAGTAATTTTCCATCAGTGAGTAGTAAGATGCTATATGATCTCTACTAGACTTCTCTGTGTTGTACAGTACTCCCCATGCAAACCCGACCCCACGCATTATTCATGCTATTCCCAATTACCACTATTCTTTCTCCCCACACTTATCCCTCCCTTCAGACTCACCCTGCCTTGTCCTTTTCCATTTGGTAACTTTTAGTCAACTCTCGGATTCTGTGAGAGTGCTGCTGTTTTTTTCCTTCAGTTTCTCTTTGCTGTTTTACTCCACACATGAGTGAAATCACTTGGTACTTGTCTTTCTCCGCCTGGCCTATTTCTCTGAACGTACTACCGTCCAGCTCCAACCACGTCATTGCCAATGGTTGTGTTTGTTTTCTTCTTAAGGCTGCTTACTGCAATTTTAAACAGGATTTCATTCTTCCTTTTTGTTTGTAGATTAGCTATGTTATTCACCATTCAACTCCTATTTATGGACAATAGCTTTGTGTCAATCGATATGTATCTGTATCTATCTATCTAACGGTCTGTCTGTCCATCTATGTATCTGTGTATGTAAGTATGTATGTATGTATCTATGGATCTATATTTCTATCTATCTATCTATCTTCCTATCATCTATCTATGATGTCTGTAATCTATCGGTCTATGTACCTATCAATCTTTCTTTCATCTGTCGTCTGTCTACCTATCTATCTATGAATCAATCACCTTTTTGTCTGCCCATCTTTCCTTCTGTACAGAACAGTTAACAACATAGCCTATGTCTCTTTCCTACATTATGCTTCCTGAAATCTTGCAAGGTAACTAAGCCATAAGGAGAGCACTGTGTTCACCGATACACTTTCAGGTAGAGTCAGCCGCGTGTGCTTACAAAACCAGTAAATGGAGGTGAAAGGACTTGAACCCGTATCTCTGTCCTCTGTCCTCTTATACTTCCTGCTCGCTTGGTGACTTTATTTAGCCACATTCAGTGAGTAAGTGATCCCTGAAGAACACAAGTATCCTTCGTCTGGGCCTGTTGTCGACAGAAAAGTGTACTTGGTTCTTTGCACACCACCATGTTTGTGGGACATAGGTGTGATCACTGCTGATAGGTAGAGGGACAAATATAAAGGAACACCTATTTCTGGACAGGAGCATTTGGGAAATAAGAGTGTGTAGTGGAGTGAAGTGTTTATTTGTGGGTCCAAACGTCCCTCTTTAGATGGTTATTACTTCTTTACATTCGGGAACATCATAAAAAGCAATGATTTTAAAAGCGCAGATGCCTATTATTACAGCAATTCATTTGTTGAGGTGAGAGGAAATGAGAAGGAAGTTGCTGCACCACGAAATCTATGCCTGAGCACTGCTGAAACAGCAAAAAGAATTCACGGTGGCTAGATTGGTCTATTTTCTACTGACTCTCTCTGGGGACTCAAACAGAATCCATTTGTTTGTTTGTTTCTCAGTTTCACTTGTATAGGGTTCCTGTCCACGCCCCTTCAGCTTGTAGTTTGTCTGTGTCCTTATATCTAAAGTGAGTCTCCAGAAAGGGAGCACGTAGGTGGTCTTGAGTTTTCATCAGTTCTTCTAACCCTGTGTCTTTTGATTGGCGCACTCAAAGCCTGTAACTTTATTCTGATATTTGAGAGCAGTGCTGTTACATCAGTTTGAAATTTTCTTTGTTCTCATTAATATACAATCACATGCAGAACATCATGTTTTCCAGTCCACCCTCTTCAGCAAGTCCCCCCCAAATCCCACTTACAGCCGCTGTCCGTCAGCATGTACTAAGATGCTGTAGAATCACTACATGTCTTCTCTGTGTTGTACAGCCCTACCCATGAACCCCCACCCTACACATTAAACATGTTAATCCTAATGCCCCCATTCTTTTCCCCACCCTTATTACTCCTTTCCCACAAACGCTACCCAGTCCCTTTCTCTTTGGTAACTGTTAGTCCACTCTCGGGTTCTGTGAGTCTGCTGCTGTCTTTTCCTTCAGTTTTTCTTTGTTATCATACTCTACACATGAGTGAAATCATTTGGTACATGTATTTCTCCGCCTGCCTTCTTTGACTGGGTATAATACCGTCTACCTCCATCCACGTTATTGCTAATGATAGGATTTGTTTTCTTCTTATGGCTGCCTACTGCACTTTTTAAACTGGATTTCATTCTTCTTTTTTGTTTGTAATTTCGCTATGTGCTTTCACCGTTGCTCACCTGATTATGAGCAGTAGCTTTGTGTTAGTAGATATGTGCCTATATCTATCTTTCTGCCTGTCTATCTATTTATCAATCAACTTTTTGTCTGCCCATCTGTCCTTGTGTACAGAACAGTTAACCACATATCCTGTATCACTTTCCTACACTTTGCTTCCAAAAATTCTGCAAATTATCTAGGCTTTAGAGAGAGCACTGGGTTCACCGAGAACCGTGCAGGACGAGACGGCCATGTGTACCTACAAAACCAGGAAATGGTTGTGCCGGAACTTGAACCCGTGTCTCTCTCCCCTGTCCTCTTACATCTCCTTCTAACTTGCTGTCTGTATTTAGACACATTCATTGACTAAGTGCTCCCTGAAGACCACAAGTATCATTCATCTGGGCCTGTTGTCAACAGAAAAGTAAACTTGTTGCTTTGCTCACCACCATGTTTGAAGGACATCAGCGTGATCACCGCCGATAGGACGGAGGGTCAAATAGAAAGGAACACCAATTTCTAGACTGGAGCAGTTGGGAGCCAAGAGTGTATTGTGAAGTGACGTGTTTATTTGAGTGTCCAAACTTCCCTCTTTCGGTGGTTATTAGATCTTCTCAATCGTGAACTTCATATAACCCACTGATTTCAATATCCCAGATGCTTATTATTACAGCAACTCAGTTGTTGAGGTGAGAGAAACTGAGAAGTATGTTGCTGCACCAATAAATATATCTCTGGGAACTACTGAAACCAAACAAAAAGAATTCACGGTGGTCAGATAGGGCTATTTTCTGCTGACTGTCTCTGGGGACTCAAACAGTATCCACTTGATTGATTGTTTGTTTTTCAGTTTCACTCGTGTAGGGTACTTGTCCACACACCTTTGGCTTGTAGTTTGTCTTTGTCCTTCAATCTCAAGTGAGTTTCCTGTAAGTAAGCACATAGGTGTCTTGAGTTTTTATCCCTTCTTTTATCCCTGTGTCTTTTGTTTGCAGCACTCAGTGCATGACCTTTTATTCTGATGATTCAGAGCTGTACACTTATTGCACTTAAAAATTTTTTTATCATTTATCTACAATCACGAGAAGAACATTATGTTTACTATGCTCCCCCCCTCACCAAGTCCCCCGGAAAAACCTCTTCAGTCGCTGTCTATCAGCGTAGTTGAATGCTGTGGATCCCTTCACCATATCCGCCCCCACAGACCCCGTTACAGTCGCTGTCCATCAGTGAGTAGTTAGATGCTATATGATCTCTACTAGTCTTCTCTGTTTTGTACAGTACTCCCCATGCACACTCGACACCACGCAATATTCATGCTAATCCCAATTACCACTATTATTTCTCCTCACACTTATCCCACCCTTCAGAATCACTCTGCCTAGTCCTTATCAATTTCGTAACTTTTAGTCAACTCTCGGATTCTGTGAGAGTGCTGCTGTTTTTTTCCTTCAGTTTCTCTTTGTTGTTATACTCCACACATGAGTGAAATCACTTGGTACTTGTCTTTCTCCACCTGGCCTATTTCTCTGAACGTACTACCGTCTAGCTCCATCCACATCATTGCAAATGGTAGTGTTTGTTTTCTTCTTAAGGCTGCCCACAGCAATTTTAAAATGGATTTCATTCTTCCTTTTTGTTTGTAGATTAGCTATGTTATTCACCATTCAACTCCTATTTATGAACAATAGCTTTGTGTCAATCTATATGTAACTGTATCTATCTATCTAACGGTCTGTCTGTCTATCTATGTATCTATGTATGTAAGTATGTATGTATGTATCTATTTATCTATCTTTCTATCTATTTATCTATCTTCCTGTCATCTATCTTTGAAGTCTATCATCTATCGGTCTATGTACCTATCAATCTTTCTTTCATCTGTCATCTGTCTACCTATCTATCTATGAATCAATCACCTTTTTGTCTGCCCATCTATCCTTCTGCACAGAACAGTTAACAACATAGCCTATGTCTCTTTCCTACATTATGCTTCCAGAAATCTTGCAAGGTATCTAAGCCATAAGGAGTGCACTGCGTTCACCGATAAACTTTCAGGAAGTGTCAGCCGTGTGTGCTTCCAAAACCAGTAAATGGAAATGAAAGGACTTGAACCCGTATCTCTGTCCTCTGTCCTCTTATAATTCCTGCTCGCTTGGTGACTTTATTTAGCCACATTCAGTGAGTAAGTGATCCCTTAAGAACACAAGTATCTTTCGTCTGGGCCTGTTGTCAACAGAAAAGTGTACTTTGTTCTTTGCACACCACCATGTTTGAGGGACATAGGTGTGATCACTGCTGATAGGTGGAGGGACAAATATAAAGAACACCTATTTCTGGACAGGAGCATTTGGGAAATAAGAGTGTGTTGTGGAGTGAAGTGTTTATTTGAGGGTCCCAACGTCCCTCTTTAGATGGTTATTACTTCTTTACATTCGTGAACATCATAAAAAGCAATGATTTTAAAAGCGCAGACGCATATTATTACAGCAATTCATTTGTTGAGGTGGGAGGAAATGAGAAGGAAGTTGCTGCACTACGAAATCTATGCATGAGCACTGCTGAAACAAAACAAAAAGAACTCACGATGGCTAGATTGGGCTATTTTCTACTGAGTCTCTCTGGGTACACAAACAGAATCCATTTGTTTGTTTGTTTCTCAGTTTCACTTGTATAGGGTACCTGTCCCCGCCCCTTCAGGTTGTAGTTTGTCTGTGTCCTTGGATCTCAAGTGAGTCTCCAGAATGGGAGCACATAGGTGGTCTTGAGTTTTCATCAGTTCTTCTAACCCTGTGTCTTTTGATTGGAGCACTCAAAGCCTGTAACTTTATTCTGATATTTGAGAGCAGTGCTCTTACATCAGTTTGAAATTTTCTTTGTTCTCATTAATATACTATCACATGCAGAACATTATGTTTTCCAGTCTACCCACTTCAGCAAGTCCCCCCCAAATCCCAGTTATAGTCGCTGTCTGTCAGCATGTACTAAGATGCTGTAGAATCACTACATGTCTTCTCTGAGTTGTACAGCCCTACACTTGATCCCCCACCCTACACAATAAACATGCTAATCCTAATGCCCCCATTCTTTTTCCACACCCTTATTAGTCCCTTCCCACAAACGCTACCCAGTCCCTTTCTCTTTGGTAACTGTTAGTCCACTCTCGGGTTCTTTGAGTCTGCTGCTGTCTTTTCCTTCAGTTTTTCTTTGTTATCATACTCCACACATGAGTGAAATCATTTGGTACATGTATTTCTCCGCCTGCCTTGTTTGACTGAGTATAATATCGTCTACCTCCATCCACGTTATTGCAAATGAAAGGATTTGTTTTCTTCTCATGGCTGCTTACTGCACTTTTTAAACTGGATTTCATTCTTCTTTTTTGATTGTAGTTTCGCTATGTGCTTTCACCATTGCTCTCCTGGAAATGAGCAGTAGCTTTGTGTTAGTCGATAAGTACCTATATCTATCTATCTGCCTGTCTATCTATTTATCAATCAATCAATCAATTTTTGTCTGCCCATCTGTCCTTGTGTACAGCACAGTTATCCACATATCCTATATCACTTTCCTACACTTTGCTTCCAAAAATCCTGCAAAGTATCTAGGCTGTAGAGAGAGCACTGGGTTCACCGAGACACTTGCAGGTCGAGACGGCCACGTGTAAATACAAAACCGGGAAATGGTTGTGCCGGGACTTGAACCCGTGTCTCTGTCCTCTGTCCTCTTTCATCTCCTTCTAACTTGCTGTTTGTATTTAGCCACATTCATTGACTAAGTGCTCCCTGAAGACCACAAGTATCATTCCTCTGGGCCTGTTGTCTACAGAAAAGTAAACTTGTTGCTTTGCTCACCACCATGTTTGAAGGACATCAGTGTTATCACCGCTTTTAGGCTGGAGGGTCAAATAAAAAGGAACACAAAGTTCTAGACAGGAGCAGTTGGGCGATAAGAGTGCATTGTGGAGTGTCGTGTTTATTTGAGTGTCCAAACTTCCCTCTTTAGATGGTTATTAGATCTTCTCAATCGTGAACATCATAAAACCCACTGATTTCAATGGCCCAGATACTTATTATTACAGCAACTCAGTTGTTGAGGTGAGAGAAAATGAGGAGTATGTGGCTGCACCACTAAATCTATCGCTGGGAACTGCAGAAACCAAACAAAGAGAATTCACGGTGGTCAGATAGGGCTATTTTCTGCTGACTGTCTCTGGGGACTCAAACAGAATCTATTTGTTTGATTGTTTGTTTTTCAGTCTCACTCGTGTAGGGTACTTGTCCACACACCTTCGGCTTGTAGTTTGTCTGTGTCCTTGGATCTCAAGTGAGTTTCCTGTAAGTAAGCACGTAGGTGTCTTGAGTTTTTATCCCTTCTTTTAACCCTGTGTCTTTTGTTTGCAGCACTCAGTGCATGACCTTTTATTCTGATGATTCAGAGCTGTACAATTATTGCACTTACAAATTTTTTTATCATTAATCTACAATCACGTGAAGTACATTATGTTTACTATGCTCCCCCCTTCACCAAGTCTCCCCGAAAAACCTCTTTAGGCGCTGTCTATCAGCGTAGTTGAATGCTGTGGTTCCCTTCACCATGTCAGTCCCCACAGACACGTTACAGTAATTTTCCATCAGTGAGTAGTAAGATGCTATATGATCTCTACTAGTCTTCTCTGTGTTGTACAGTACTCCCCATGCACACCCGACCCAACGCATTATTCATGCTAATCCCAATTATCACTATTCTTTCTCCCCACTCTTATCCCTCCCTTCAGACTCACCCTGCCTAGTCCTTTTCCCTTTGGTAACTTTTAGTCACCTCTCGGATTCTGTGAGAATGCTGCTGTTTTTTTCCTTAGGTTTCTCTTTGTTGTTATGCTCCACCCATGAGTGAAAACACTTGGTACTTGTCTTTCTCCGCCTGGCCTATTTCTCTGAACGTACTAACGTCTAGCCCCATCCACGTCATTGCAAATTGTAGTGATTGTTTTCTTCTTAAGGCTGCTTACTGCAATTTTAAACTGGACTTCATTCTTCCTTTTTGTTTGCAGATGAGCTATGTTATTCACCATTCAACACCTATTTATGAACAATAGCTTTGTGTCAATCAATATGTATCTGTATCTATCAATCTAACGGTCTGTCTGTCTATCTATGTATCTATGTATGTAAGTATGTATGTATGTATCTATGGATCTATCTTTCTATATATCTATCTATCTTCCTATCATCTACCTATGATGTCTATCATCTATCGCTCTATGTACCTATCTATCTTTCTTTCATCTGTCGTCTGTCTACCTATCTATCTATGAATCAATCACCTTTTTGTCTGCCCATCTATCCTTCTTTACAGAACAGTTAACAACATAGCCTATGTCTCTTTCCTACATTATGCTTCCAGAAATCTTGCAAGGTAACTAAGACATAAGGAGAGCACTGTGTTCACCGATCCACTTTCAGGTAGAGTCAGCCGCGTGTGCTTACAAAACCATTAAATGGAGATGAAAGGACTTGAACCTGTATCTCTGTCCTCTGTCCTCTCATACTTCCTGCTCTCTTGGTGACTTTATTTAGCTACATTCAGTGAGTAAGTGATCCCTGAAGACCACAAGTATCCTTCGTCTGGGCCTGTTGTCGACAGAAAAGTGTACTTGGTTCTTTGCACACCACCATGTTTGAGGGACATCGGTGTGATCACTGGCGATAGGTGGAGGGACAAATATAAAGGAACACCTTTTTCTTTTCAGGAGCATTTGGGAAATAAGAGTGTGTAGTGGAGTGAATTATTTATTTGAGCGTCCAAACGTCCCTCTTTAGATGGTTAGTACTTCTTTACATTCATGAACATCATAAAAAGCAATGATTTTAAAAGCGCAGTCCCATATTATTACAGCAATTCAGATGTTGAGGTGAGAGAAAATGAGAAGGATGTTGCTGCAGCTCTAAATCTATGGCTAGGCAGTGGTGAAAGCAAATAAAAAGAATTCACGTTGGCCAGATGGGGCTATTTTGTACTGACTGTCTCTGGGGACTCAAACAGAATCCATTTGTGTGTTTGTTTGTTTCTCAGTTTCACTTGTGTAGGGTACCTGTCCCCACCTCTTCGGCTTGTAGTTTGTCTGTGTCTTTGTATCTCAATTGGCTCTCCTTTAAGGGAGCACGTAGATGGTCTTGAGAGAAACATAGCTTTGATTTGTATGATGCTTTCCCATATACCTAAATACCTATCTCTTTTTCTATGTAATCTATCTGCCTATCTATCTATCTGTCATCTCTCTATGATCTATCATCTATCTACTATCATCTGTGTATCTATCTAATTAATCTATCATCTATATGTATGTATATCAATCCAGTCTATGTATCAATCATCTGTCTTTGTATCTGTTTTCTCTCTTTTGTCAGCGTTCTGTTACTAGGTGCACTTTGATTCCTTTGTGTCCTACTCAGTCTCAATTTTTTGTTTGTTTAATTGAGTTAGCTGTGTGTTTGTGTCTTGAGAGGAGTGGCCTTGGGTGGGAACTTCTCCTGCGTAGGTTGCAAGAGTCTGCTGGGTGTTGATGGTGTGCTTGGCGGGCTGGGCTCTTTAACAGAGCCCTCCGTCTGCTCTGCCCCTGGGCCTTTCGTGCTGTTGCGCCTGCGTGAGCTGCGGGGCATATCCGAGGCCCCACGCAGGGAGCACCCTGGCTGGAATGCCGGTTCTTTGCAGGTGCATGAACAGTAGTAGGATTTTTCCCTGTGCACCAATGTCACCTCCATGGCCCTGCTTGGTGGCCAATCTCCAGAGAGCATGCGTGTAGTCCCTGATTAAGGGAACTGCCTTTTGGTGACATGCGGGTCTCCTGTGGGCCAGTTTCCCATGGCCTTGCTATGGTGGCAGGCCAGCTAGCTTGTGGGGAATCTGCTCCCCTTTGCTGTCAAGGTGGAGGTGGAGTTTCAGTGCATTTAGGCATTTAGATGTGAGTGAGGTCTATCTGAAATGGAATAGTAGCATTGAGAGCTATGTTTCCGTTCGTATGAAAAGGCACTGAGCATAAAGAAGTGGGTGATGGTGGCAGGAATTTTTGAATGTTTATGTTCCCGCACTTATTTATTTTCTGTTGAGGGAGGTGATTCTGAAATTACTTTTTAATCACGGATAAAGGTGGTGCATAAGGTCATCCCACGTCAGCCATGGTGAGATGAAGTGGTGTAGTAGAATTAAATCCTGTACACCTTGGCCTGATACATAGGGGACACACCGAAGGCACTCTTTGCTTCTCTCCTATCCTGGCTTATTAACATAACTAACTTGACGGTTCAGTGTGGTCCCAGCAACATTTCCAGCAAGATCTTTCTAAAATTGCATAGAAACACATGGCAAAGATATCGCCAGAGGCTAGTGGAAAATTTTACTCTTGGTGGTCATAGTTTACAAGATGTTTGCCGTATCCTGCATTCCTTTGTTACTTTGAGTCTCCTGTGATTGTAGACCGATTGGGGCAGTGGTGTACACACGCACATGCACACGCACAGACACCCACACAAGGCTGAGAATTAACAGGGACCCCAGTTATCGGAAAATGCAGCCCACAATTTAAAAAAGAAACGTACATAAATTGTGCTCCTGGTGATCCCCCCATCGGGAGCAGAATTCAAAGTGCAGACATGTTTGGACACAGATAACTATGCAGACACCTAAGCACAGATATCAATGCGTAGTCTCTTTCCATCTATTGTCTATGTGCGTCTCTGTTTACCTACATATCTATGTTAGTCTACTCAAGCTGATAAACGGTGTCATTGAGTGGGGGCTTAATCCATAGACACTGATTTCTCCAAATTCTGAGGGTAGAAGTCCAAGACCAAGGCAGGTTCAGTTCCTTGTGAGGTCCCTTCTCCTGGCTTGCATACGGCCGCATCACTGCTGTGTCCTCACAGGGTCGAGGGAGAAAGCTCTGTCCTCTGTTCCACTTAATAGCACTGTTTGCATAATGGCAGCTCCACCCACACCCTCATGATATCTTCCAAACCTAATTACCTCCAAATTCCCCACCTCCCAATACGATTACAGAGTTGTTTTGGGCTTCAACCCTGACTCAGTTCAAATATGAAATTGTGTGAGTGTGTGTGTGTGTGTGTGGTGGCAACAATGGGTTAGGAGGAGGTGAATATGGTTAGGTGAGGGCCCAAAAATTCAGTTCATAACTCTGTATCTATCTATCATCTAACTGTCTAATCTAACCTACCTATATCATCTATCCTATCTAGTCTAACATCTGTCATCTGTATATATCTTATCTATCTTTCATCTCTGTCAATCTATTCGTCTAATCTCTGAATATCTATCATCTATCTAATGTATCTATTTGTAATCTATCATCTACCAACTGTCATCTATCTGTCATCTACCTGTTGTCATCTTTTTGTCTACTCATCTATCCTTATGTACAGAAGAGTGTAAGATAAATTCTAGCTGAAATAAGCAGGTGAAGAGAGGAAATAAAGTGCCCGGTATCTTATTTGAACGCAAATACTAGGGCGAGATATCCCCAGTCTATAGGAATGGAGGCTGGGGAATTCACACTTAAGTAGACAGGCAGTGAGATTTTAAAGAAGGTAGGGGGAGGCAGAGCTTGGATTTACAGCAGCACGAGGATTGGCTAGCAAATGGCATATTTTTCAGATTGTGAGGGGCAACTGCCAAGAAATTTGGCACATCAGCAGTGTCCCATATGGGAGGGTTCAGCAGCCAGAGACATTGTCACATCATTACTCTCCGACGTACTCGCTCCTTCCATCAGTGCCCCCAACCTTACAAACAGTTAACAACATGGCTATGTAACATGACTATCTATCTACCTAAGTACCTATCTATCTATCTATCTATCTATCTATCTATCTATCTATCTATCTATCTATCAATCATCTATCTATCTATCTATCATCTATCTATCTATGTATTCTATGTATCTATCTATCATCTATCTATTCTATCTATGTATACCTATCATCTATCCTATCTAATCTGTCATCCATCTATCTGTCTGTCCGTCCTATCTATCATCATCTTTTTGTCTACCCATCTATCCTTATGCACAGAACAGTTCACACGTTGGCTTATATGTCATTTCCCTACTTATGTTTCCAAAAGCCTGCAAGGTAACTAGGCCCTAGAGACAGACTGCACTGGGTTCACCGAGACATTTGCACATCGAGTCAACAGCGTTCAAGAACAAAATTAGTTAATATTGGTGCGATGACTTCAACCCATATCTCTGTACCCGGTCCTCTTTGCCCTTCTTACTGACAGTATTCTAGCCACATTTGTTGACTGACTGCTCCCTGAAGACCACAAGCATCCTTACTCTTGGCTTTTTCAGTAATTTATCCCATTGTATGGAATGCTTTTCCCTCAGATACCTGGTTCTGTCACCTCCTGCTACTCTGTTCAAGTCCCACCTCCCTGGTGAGATTTACCCTGTCCACTGTTTATTTTGAAAGTCCTGCTTCTCTATGCCTATAATCTCATTCCTCCAAATCCTGCTTTTTATTCTTCATAGTGTTTGTTACTGGCTAAGCTACCGGAAAACTTACAGATTTTCATTGTCTCTTTCCTCCCCTCCAACTAGAACGTGGTCTTCACAGGTTAGGATTTCTGCGTGTATTAAGTCAGGAGGAGACCCTGCAGACTCTAGGGTGAGCGAGAAGTGGGCACAGTTGTAACTCAACGTGGTTTGTCATGTTAGCAGTTTAGGTTAGAGTCAGGCCAGGCAGTCATTAAGGAGGACATTTTTTGATATTACTAAGCTACTTCATAAATTCTAAGTAAGCTTAAATTTTCAATAATCACACAGCAGGCAGAAGTACTTCCTTCTGTCGTTCCTCCAGACTCGAGGACCTGGATGCGAAATCCCTAATCTCGTGGGGAAGTGGGAATGTGTGAGGATGATCAGCCAAAGTCTTAAGTTACTTAAGGCACACACATACAGAATTAAACATGTTTAAAAATAAAATGATGAGTTGTTTCCTCTGTCACAGCAGGGATTCCCCAGCCTCCAGTGAGCTCAGAGCAGTGCAGTGGGAGAGGAGAGGGAAGGGGCCACATAAGCCAACCCGGTCTCCTTCCTGTGGACTTGCCTCCCCCTGGGTTGTCATCCATTAAACGCTCAACATGCAGACCTCGCGGTGAGCATGCACAGTCATAAAATGCAGCTACTTCCACATCCCAGTCACTGGGGCATGGAACACGTTTCATAGTTAAGTGTGGCTCAGAACATTATCACTCATTTATGTGTGTTCTTCCTCTGTCGCCGAGTCAAAGAGTAAAGAGAGCAGAGGCATACTAGCAAGAGCAGGGTTTAGTGTGAATATATAATATACACACATATTGTGGGAAAGATTTTGTTAAATGGATAGGAGGACATAGGCCATGTCTGGAGCTGGGGGAGACCTGTAGCTGCCATTGGCAAGGGCTGTGGCATGTCCACCGGGTCGGAAGCCGAGTTAGGTGAAGATCTGAGGCGGTCGGCTGTGCCTCGCATAGCATCGTATGGGTCCAGGGCTGAACGGAGGATGACCGCCCACGCTGTGGGTGTCTGAGGCACGCAGATTGCCGGCAGTGGTGCCGCCCACGGCGTCCTGAGGGGCCGGGGGTGACCAGAAGTATACGGCCATCGAGGGTTGTGTCGTGTCCATCGGCTCGACTCGAGCATCATTGGCAGCCTTCGGGCCGTCGGTGGTACTGCCCACGGCCTCGTGTGGGGCCGGGGGGACTGCAAGATCACGGCCAGCCAGGGCGGCGTCATTTCCATTGGTTCGTCAAGAGCATCAGCGTCTGCCTTATGTCCGGCGCTTGTACAGCCCATGGCCTTGTCTGGGGCCAGGGTTCAATTTTAGGTGCCTTTTCCGAGGTTGGTGGTGTGCCCATCGGGTCATCGTCTGACTTGGCGGTAGGGCCATGGCCGTCGTCTGTGCCTCCCATGGCATAGTGTGGGTCCAAGGGAGACAGGACGATGACCGCCTGCGTGGTGGTTGTCTGAGGTGCGCAGGAGGCTGGCAGTGGTGAATCAAACATCCTGCTGTGGGGCCCGGTGTGAACCGGAAGATGATGGCAAACGACGGTGGCATGCCCATTGACTCGTCTTGACAGTCAGAGTGAAACTTCGGGCTGGTGCATGTTCTGCCCGTTGCGTCATCTGGGCCCCGGGGTGAAGAGTAGTTGCAATTCCCTATGCCGGTGGCATGCCCATTGTGTACTAGTCCGGCTTGGTGGTAGGTCCTCAGCCGTCGTCTCTGCCTCCCATGGCATCATGTGGGGCCAGTGGAGATTGGATGAAAACTGCCCGCTTGGTGGGTGTCTGAGGTGCACAGGAGGCCGGCGGTGCTGCTGCCCACAGACTTGTGTGGGGCTGGTGGGTGACCGGAAGATGACGGCCATCAAGGGGTGTGTCATGTCCCATCGGCTCGTCTTGAGCATCAGCATCAGCCTTCGGGCCGGCACTTGTGCTGACATTCGCCTTGTCTGGGGCTGGTGGGCAGTTATAGATGCCTTGACCGAGGGCGTTGGCGTGCCCATTGGTCCGAGTCTGACTTACGTGTAGGGCCGAGGCCATCGTCTGTGCCTCTCACGGCATCGTATGGGGCCATGGGAGACCAGACGATGACCGCCCGTGTTGTGGTTGTGTAAGGTGCACAGGAGGCCAGCGGTCGTGCTGCCCACAGCCTCGTGTGGGGCTGGGGGGACCGGAAGATGACAGCTATCGAGGGGGCTGTCGTATCCCATCGGCTTATCTTGAGCGTCAGCGTCAGCCTTTGGGCCGGCACTTGTTCTGCCCTGTGCCTTGTCTAGGGCCGGGGGCAGTTGTAGGTGCCTTTCCCGAGGGCGGTAGCGTAGAACATCGGGTCCGAGGCTGATTTACAGCTATGGCTTAGGCCGTCGTCTGTGCCTTCCATGGCATCGTATGGGTCCAGAGGAGACCAGACGAAGACTGCCCACGTGATGGGTGCCTGGGTTGCACAGAAGTCCGGCAGTGGTACTGCCCATGGGCAAATGCGTGGCCGGGGGCCACCAGAAGGTGACTGCCATCGAGGGTGGTGTCCTGTCCATGGGCTCATCTCGAGCGTCATTGTCGGCCCTCGGGTCGAAGTTGGTGCTTCCCATGGCATCCTACGGGGCCGGGTGGACCAGAAGATGATGGTGAGCAATGGTGGCGTCGGGTCCATCGGCTCGTCCTGAGCATCAGAGCCATCCATCGGGCCGGTGCTTGTGCTGCCCAATTACTAGTCTGTTGGCTGACTCTGGATGGTGATATTGCACAGGCAGGACAACTCGAGGCGGGCTGGTAGTGGTGCCTGTGTGCCCTGCAGAGGAGGAGCTCGTCTGGGTGGTCTCTTTCCAGCAGTCTGCTGGGAGCCCAGGATGATCCAGAGGCCCGGACTGCTCCCCAAGGAAGTGGGAAGTCTGCTGGGAAATGTGGGAAAAGCCAGCTGCTAAAGGCACAGTATCCCGGTGGAACAGCCTGTGACCAGGTCAGTGGGCAGGTGCAGGGTGCTCCCTGGCAGGAGGCGTGCAGGGCAGCGCCCAGGGAAAGGGAAGGACCGGCGGGCAAATAAGGTGGTACTGGAGAGGCAGCGGGTGGTGAGGGGCACAAACCTTAGGAAGGAGGAAAGAGGCTACACAGAAAAATGGGTTGTGGTGTGCGTCAAATGATCCGAGGAAAGGTTCTGAAGTTAGGGAGAGGGTCTCCTTTGCCACTATCTCAATCTCAGGCCAAGCATGCACTGAGCTGCCCAGCTAGGGCGAGCCTGGTATGTATGTCACCAGGGGACACATCACAAAGCGGCCTGGGCCTCTGTAACGTCACCCAGGAACCGCATCACCACGCGCCAATTGCTATAAGCACACCGGCCCCACCCAGAGGAGACGATGGGCCAAGGACACGGCACGGCCCCAAGGACAACCCCAGTAGAATCACTAGCCCCTGGGACTGCACGCTGAGAGCCGTACAGGTGTTTGGTCCAATGACGCCACCTTGCGGACCGTCGAGGGTTGCAGTGCCCGCGTCTGTCAGAGCTCAGCCTGCACGGGTGCCCACTCTGCATGGGCTTGGCACCCGGAGTGCTGCGGGCATCAAGTGCCTTGCACTCCTGACTCCTGCGAACCCGGAGGCCAGGGCCTGCTCACAGCCCAGCGTGGAGCCACCCAGAAGCTGCCGGGTGCACAGCCAGCCCTTTCCCGGGACTTCCCAGCTTCTCTGGGACACCTGGAGCCAGGCATGCCTTCTCGGCCATGGCCAGCCAGGTGGCTGACTTCTGAGGAGGGCGCAGACCCCATGACTTGCCTTTCTAGCTAGCGCGAAGGTTCTTCATTTGCTTCTCACAGAAAGCGTAGGTCGGGGACCACCAGGTCTCAGCATAGCCACATCCTGCATTCTGACTGGGCTCGGCCGCCCAGATTTTCTTTCTGATCTAGTTTTGGGGGCCTGGGTCTCATATGTGAATAACACAACACAGTAAACTGGGAAACACTTTTTATTTTTAAAATGCTTCTCCTTTAGGCTCCTGGCCTTGATGGCATTGCCATTCGTACCCATCAGCCAAGCTGGAAGCTTGTGGGGCAACCTCGCCTCCTCTCAACAGGCAGCCTGTCCATTCTTGATCCTGACTGTTCATTCTTTATATTATAAATTGTGAAGCTCGTGTCCTGTGTCAGTAACCCTGCTTCTAGTTTCTCAGGTCTTTCCTGGTGGACCTAGGCCCTGCTTGCTCACTGCTTCACTGTGGAAGCACTGACATTGTTACAGAATAAAATGTGAAATTTTCCAGCCCCAACTCACGGTCTGGCCTTCACTTTGTCTACATCTCCTTCCCTATGAGCCAAGCTCCCTGCTCCTTGAAAAGATCCTGTCTCATGCCTTTTCATCTCTGAATTATTTCCTCTGGGGATTCCGACCTTCTGCCTCTGGTTTTTAAGGCATTTCACCACAGCAGAAGAACATGGATCGTTGAAGTCCCGTCTCTCTAGTCACCTCCCCTTGGAGGCTTCCCGTGCACACTCAATTATTCGTGCCCTCCTCTCCCTTCTCCGTACTTGGTGAGAAACTCTGTTATCAAATGCGAGTGTGTCAGCTCGTGCACATCACTCTTCGAGTCACAGTATCTGTTGAAGAATGGTGTCAGTGAATGACTGGACTCAGCTTCATAGCTCAGCTACCCGTTCATTGGTACCTAATGCCACTTGCTCCTCTGCCAACCTTTCGTTATGTTCCAAACCGTGCGGAACATAAATGTGGGCGAGATGCCAACGACGACTCCTCAGTCCCCACTGTGTATGCCTCCGGGTGCTTAGGGAGAGGCCCAGCGAGCTGCGCAAACAACCTTATCTATAATGGCGATGAGGGCAGAGTGTGTTTGGCATGTCCCAGCTGCTGCTGCTGTGATGACTCCTCTCTCTGGCCCAGTGACGTAAGATTTCAGATCCCTTCTTGTTCTCTGCCTGTGCTGTCTCCATAGTGGTGTAGTTTTGTTGTATGGGGGAGGCTGCTTTCGTGTCTCTGAAGGAATTAAGTAAGGGTCTCAGAAGTCCCTTTTGTCAGTTTTCATTGTACTGTACCATCTTCTATTTCTACGTCTTTGGGTTTTCTCCCGCTGCTAGTGCTTTTCCTCTGGGAGGACCTGTACCACAAGCCTGTGGTAGAGAGAAGAGTTAACTTGGCGCTTTGCTCACCACCATGTTTGAGGGACATCGGCGTCACCACTGATAGGAGGAGGGCCAGGTGAAAAGGAACACCGAGTTCTAGATGGGAGCAGTTGGGAGCAAAGAGTGTGTTGTGGAGTGACGTGTTCGTTTGAGCATCCAAACATCCCTCTGTATCTGGTTATTGCTTCTTACCATTCGTAAACATCATAAAATCCATTGATTTTAAAATGTCAGTCGCCTATTATTACAACAACTCAGTTGTTGAGGTGAGAAAAAATGAGAAGGGACTCACTGTACCACTGAATCTATGACTGGGCACTTCCAAAACCGAACAGAAAGCATCCACGGTGACGGGAAGGGCTATTTTCCACTGACTGTCTCTCTGGACACTAAAACAGAATCACTTTTTTTTGTGTGTGTGTGTCTGTAATGTACAATTACATGAGCAACATTATGTTTACTAGACTCCCCCTCCTCTCCCCTCTCCCCCATAATAAAGTCCGCTCCCCTCATACCTTTAAAGTCGCTGTCCGTCAATGTAGTAAGATGCCATAGAATCACTACCTGTCTTCTGTGTGTTATACTGCTATCACCGTGGACCCCACCCCCTACAATATGTGTGCAGATCGTAATGCCCCCTATACCCCCTTATCCCTCCATTACCACCCATCCTCCCAGGTCCCTTTCCCTTTGGTACCTGTTAGTTTATTCTTTGGTTCTGTGAGTCTGCTGCTGTTTTGTTCCTTCCCGTTTTTGCTTTGTTCCATTACCTCACAGAGGTGTGAAATCCTAGGATACTTGTCTTTCTCCACCTGGCTTATTTCACTGAGCATAACACTTTCTAGCTCCTTCCGTGTTGTGGCAAATGGTGGTAGGATTTGTTTTCTTCCTATGGCTGACTGATATTCCATAGAGTGTATGTACGACCACTTCTTTATCCATTCATCTCCTGATGGACACTTAGGTTGCTTCCATTTCTTGGGTATTGTAAATGGTGCTGCGATCAACATAAGGGTGCATCTGTCTCTTTCAAACTGGGCTCCTGCACACCTAGGGTAAATTCCTAGGAGAGGAATTCCTGGGTCAAATGTTATTTCTGTTCTTTGGTTTTTTTTGGGAACCTCCATACTGCTTTCCACAATGTTTGAGGTGACTGACATTCCCACCAGCAGTATAGGAGGGTTCCCCTATCTCCACACCTTTGTCGACATCTGTTGTCTGTCTTTTGGGTGGTGGCCATCCTTACTGGTGTGAGGTGATACCCCACTGTGGATTAATGTGCATTTCTCTGATAGTTAGCGATGTGGAGCATCTTTTCATGTGCCTTCTGGCCACCTGAAATTGCTTCTGTGGAGTAGTGTTTGTTCATATCCTCTGCCCATTTTGTAATTGCATTCGTTTGCTTTTTGTGTGTTGAAGTTCGTGAGCTCTTGACACATGTTTTGGATGGCAACGCCTTATCAAATGTCTCATCAGTGAATATATTCTCTAATACTGAAGGATGACTTTTGGTTTACTGATGGTGGTCAAAAAGAATCTTACTAAACCCCCTACCACTTCATTCCAAATCTGACTAATTATTCCTTATTTGAAGAACACCAACAAGCCGATAAAATTGGAATGAAGAGCAGAAGCTGTGATGCAGGAACATCTAACGTAAAACTGAGAGGTGAGGTGGTGTGGAGACTGGTAGGCTGTATCTTACCATGTGCTGCTTTTAAGAGTCATAGGGAAAAAAGATTCCCAAGGAAATGAACCCGGGTGTTGACGTCACCTGGTATCAGTGGTGCCACATAGCCTCTAGCAATTGATGGGAAGTCTAGCATGCGGCACTGTTGTCTTTCCTGCGGAGTTAGACGTGTGGCGACCCCATTTGCAGTTCAGTCAGAGCCGTTGTTTGACTGTTCTGGCAACGGCCGGGGTGGACCTGAGAGCTCTGCCTTTCCTGCTGGGCCTCAGCAGCGTTCCCGGGAGATAGAGAGAGAGAGAGAGAATTGCGTTCGAGGGAGAGGGACACTTTTATTTTCTGTTGCTACCTGAGCATGCTCCTGATGTTTATTTTGAGATCTCTTTCTCAGGAAGATTGATTTGAGTCCAGTTACCAGGTTCCTTTGAAGGTTCATATTTGTAGGTGGTGCACTCTAGCTCCCAGAAGCTTTATTCTCTTTAGATTCTCAGCCCTTGCAGTGATGACAGGGGTCCCAGGGGAGCGGTGCCGGTGCCCAAACCCGCCGGGATGAAAGAGGTCTTTCCTGCTTCCTGACCGCAGTGCCCATCTCCACTGCCAGGGCCAGTTTGCGGAGCACGCAGGGAGAAACTGCCGTAGGTGGAGGCGGCCGTTTTGCAGGCCGGTGCTGGCTTGGAAGCAGGCCGTGTAATAGTCACAGCACGGTAAGGGGCCTCGGAGCTGCGCGGCCAGCCAGGAGGATGGAGCGCCCGGAGCTCCTGAAAGCTCCCATGCCTGCCGGCCAGAGTGCACCTGGGCAGTTTGTCGCAAATGTCCTTTCTCCCGAGAGGCAAGCAGTGTGGAAGCCTTCCCCCTTTAGCAGTTCTGTCGCTGTTTTGAAGTCTCTCAGACTGTCCGCCTTTCTTTTGTCCCACATCAGCCGAATGTGGATCCCTGTGTTGTCCCACAAGTTCCTGGAATCTCAAGTCTCTCGAAGTCTTCTGCCTGTCTTTGCTTTCCAACCCCACCGATCGTCCAGAGCGCTGCACTTGTAATGGTAGGTTCGTGCTCCAGAGCACATCTCCAGGGCTGTACGTCACACTTCTCCTTGAGGTGACAGCCTGCCACAGCAGCGTGCTTCCCTGCTGCTCTTCCAGGATTTGGTGTAGTTGTTCTATTTCCATATAGTACATATGTATGTGGTTTTGGTTTTGGGATGAGGTTTCCACATCCCCTCGCACGTGAGCCACGTTCTTTAATACCATCAGCACATATTTTTTCTTTTTTTTTCAGTTCCACTTGTCTAGGGTACCTGTTCCCAACCCCTCAACTTGTAGCTATTCTTCGTCCTTGGATCTCAAGTGAGTTTCCTGTAAGGGAGCAAGTAGGTGTTCTAGAGTTTTCATCCCTTCTTTTAACCCTGTGTCTTTTGATTGGAGCACTCAAAGCCTGTCATTTTTTTCCTGACAATTGAGAGCTGTGTCCTTACTGTACTTAAAAAATTGTTTTGTTATCATTAATCTACAATCACGCAAAGACCATTATGATCACCAAGTACACCAAGCCCCCCCAAAAACCCTGTTACCGTTGCTTTCCATCAGCGTAGTTGGATGCTGTAGACCCCATCACCATGTTCCCCCCCACAACCCGTTACAGTCGTTGTCCATCAGCATGTAGTAAGATGCTGTAGAATCACTACTTGTCTTCTCTGTGTTGTACAGCCCTCCCCATGCTCCCCCCACCCCACACATTATATGTGCTAGTCCTAATGCCCTCTTTCTTTCTCCCCGCCCTTATCCCTCCTTTCCCACCCAACCTGTCCAGTGCCTTTTCCTTTGGTAACTGTTAGTCCACTCTCAGCTTCTGTGAGTCTCCTGCTATTTTTTTCCTTGAGTTTTTCTTTGTTTTTATACCCCACACATGAGTGAAATTATTTGGTACTTGTCTTTCTCCGCCTGCCCTATTTCACTGAGCATTATACCCTCTAGCTCCATCCACGTTGTTGCATATGGTAGGATTTGTTTTCTTCTTACGGCTGCTTACTGAACTTTTTAAACTGGTTTTCTGTCTTCTCTTTTGTCTGTAGTTTTGCTATATGCTTTCACCATTGCTCTCCTGGATATGAGCAATAGCTTTTTGTTAATTGATATGTACCTATAAATATCCACCTGTCTATCTATCTATTTATCTACATACATACCTATCTATCTATCTATCTATCTATCTATCTATCTATCTATCTATCTATCTATCTGTCAATCAATCATCTTTTTGTCTGCCTATCTGTCTTTGTGTACAGAACAGTTGACCACAGAGCCTATGTCACTTCCCTACGTTATGCTTCCAAAAATCTTACAATTATCTAGGCCGTACGGAGAAGACTGGGTTCACCGTGACTTGCAGGTCGAGTCAGCCATGTGTACCTACAGAACCAGGAAATGGTGGTGCAGGGACTTGAACCCGTATCTCTGTCCTCTGTCCTCTTTTACCTCCTTCTCGCTTGCTGACTGTATTTAGCCACCTTCATTGACTAAGTGCTCCCTGGAGACCATATGTATCCTTTCTCTGGGCCTGTTGTCCGCAGGAAAGTAAACTTGGTTTTTTGCTCACCACCATGTTTGAGGGACAACTGGATGATCACCGCTGATAGGGAGAGGGACATATTAAAATATACACCAATTTCTAGACAAGAGAATTTGGGAGCAAAGAGTGTGTTGTGGTGTGACATGTTTAGTTGAGTGTCCAAACTTCCCTCTGTATGTGGTTATTACATCTTTACATTCTTGAACATCATAAAACCCACTGATTTTAAAGGCCCAGATGCATATAATCATAGCAATTCAGTTGTTGAGGTGAGAAAAAATGAGAAGGACGTTGCTGTAGCACTAAATCTATGGCTGGGCCCTGCTAAAACCAAACAAAAAGAATACACGGTGGCTCGATACGGCTATTTTCTACTGACTGTCTCTGGGGACTAAAACAGAATTCATTTGTTTGTTTGTTTCTCAGTTTCACTTCTGTAGGGTACCTGTCCTCGCCCCTTCACCTTGTAGTTTTTCTCTGTCCTTGGATCTCAAGTGAGTCTCCTGAAAGGGAGCACGTAGATGGTCTTGATTGAAAGATAGCTTTGTTAGGTATGATGATTTCCTATCTACCTACCTACCTACCTATCTCTTTATCTATCTATGTAATCTATCTCCCTGTTATCTATCTGTCTTCTATCTACCTATGATCTATCATATATCTACTATCAACTGTATATCTATCTAATTAATCTATCTTCTATACGTATGTATATCAATCCAATTTATGTATCAATCATCTGTCTGTGTATCTTTTCTCACTTTTGTCAACGTTCAGTCACTAGGTAAACTTTGATTCCTCTGTGTCCTTCTCAGTCTCAGTTCCTTGTGTTTGTTTATGTGAGTTAGCTGTGTGTTTGGGTCTTGAGAGGAGTGGTCTTCGGTGGGATCTTCTCCTGCGTAGGTTGCACGAATTTCCTGGGTGTGGATGGTGTGGTTGGCGCACTGGGGTCTTGAACCTGTGCTGGCCAGGGCCCTCCAGCTGCTCTGCCCCAGGGCCGTTCCTGCTGTGGTGGCTGCGTGAGCTGCGGGGCATATCCGAGGCCCCACACAAGGAGCACCCTGGCTGTACTGTGTGGTCCGAGGCAGGTGCTTGCCCAGTAGTAGTTATTTTTGCCTGTGCACCGATGTCACCTCGGCAGCCCTGTTTGGTGGTCCATCTCCACAGAGCCTGCGTGTAGTCACTGGTTAAGGGAACTGCCTTTTGGTGACACGCGGGGCTCTTGTGAGCCGGTGGCCCATGTGCTTGCTGTGGTGGTAGGCCAGCTACCTTGTGGGGAAACTGATCCCCTCGGCTGTCAAGGTGGAGGTGGAGTTTCAGTGCATTTAGGCATTTAGATGTTAGTGCGGTCTATCTGAAATGCAATAGTAGCGTTGATAACTATGTTTCCGTTCGTATGTAAATGGTGCTGAGCATAAAGAGTTGGGTGTTGGTGGCAGGAATTCTAGGAATGTTTATGTCCCCACACTTATTTATTTTCTGTTAAGGGAGGTGATTCTGAAGAAACTTTTTACTCACGGATGGACGTGGTGCATAAGGTCATCCCATGTCAGCTAAGGTGAGATGAATTGGTTTAGTAGAATTAAAGCCTGTACACCTTGGCCTGATACATAGGAGACACACCGTTTGTGCTCTTTGATGCTCTCCTCTCCTGGCTTATTACCTTAACTAACTTGATGTTTCAGAGTGGACCCAGCATCATTTCCAGCAAGATCATTCTAAAATTGCATAGAAACACTTGGCAAAGATACCCCGAGAGGTTAGTGGAAAATTTTACACTTTCTGGTCACAATTTGCAAGATGTTTGCCCTATCCTGTGTTCCTTTGTAACTTTTGTATCTACTGTGATTGTAGACCGATCGTGGCCGTGGTGTACACACACACACGCACACGCACAGTCACACACACATGGCTGAGAGTTAATGGAATCCAAAGTTAGCGGAAACTGCAGCCGACAATTTAAAAAAGAAACGAGCATAAGTTGTGCTCCTGGTGTTCCCCCCATAGGGAGCAGACTTCAAAGTGCAGAGGTGGTTGGACACAGATACCTATGCAAACAGCTAAGAAAATATATGTCTGCGTAGGCTCTCTCCATCCATCATCTAAGTGCGTCTCTGTTTACGTGCATATCTATGTTTGTCTACTCGAGCTGATAACCTAAGTGTCATTGAGTGGGTACTTCATCCATAGACACTGATTTCTTGCCATTCTGGAAGCAGAAGTCTAAGACCAAGACAGGTTCAGCTCCTGGTGAGGTCCCTTTTCTGGCTTGCATACGTCCGCATCCCTACTGTGTCCACACAGGGTCGAGGGAGAAAGCACTGTCCTCTGTTCTTCTTAATAGCACTGATCGCATAATGGCAGCTCCACCCACACCCTCATGATCTCTTCCAAACCTAATTACCTCCAAAGGCCCGACCTCAAAATAACATGACAGTGGGAGTTAGGGCTTCAACCCTGACTTAGTTCAAATGTGAACTTGTGTGTGTTTGTGTGTGTGTGTGTGTGTGTGTGTGTGGTGGCGGCGGGGGATTAGGAGGAGCGGAAGATGGTGAGGTGAGAGCCCAAAAATTCAGTTCATAACTCTGTATCTATCTATCGTCTATCTGTCTAATCTAAGCTACCTTTATCATGTATCCTATCTAGTCTATCATCCATCATCTATATTTATCTTATCTATCTGTCATCTCTGTTAATCTATTCGTCTAATCTATGAATATCTATTATCTATCTAATGTATCTTCTTCTAATGTATCACCTATCACCTGTCATCTTTCTGTCATCTACCTGTCGTCATCTTTTTGTCTACCCATCTATCCTTATTTACAGAACAGTGTAAGATAAATTTTTGCTAAAATAAGCACGTGAAGAGAGGCAACAATGGGCCCGGTAGATTATTTGAACGCAAATACCCGGGCGAGTTTTCCCCAGTCTATAAAAATGGAGGCTGGGGAATTCACACTTAAGTAGACAGGCAGCGATATTTTAAAGAAGGTAAGTGGAGGCAGAGCATAGATTTAGAGCAGCACGAGGATTGGATTTCCCAAGGCGTATTTATCAGTTTCGGAGGGGGCAACAGCCAAGAACTTCGGCACATCATCAGTGACCCATGTGGGAGGGGGCAGCAGCCAGAGAGATAGGCACATCATCAGTGTCCGAGTCCGACGTGCTCGCTCCTCCCTTCAGTGGCTGTAGCCTTACAAACTGTTAACAACATGACTATCTAAAATAGCTAGCTATCTATCAGTCTGTCTATCTATCTATCTATCTATCTATCTATCTATCTATCTATCTATCTATCTATCTATCATCTATTTATTCAATCTATCCATACCTATCACCTATCCTATCTGGTCTGTCATCTATCTATCTGTCTATCTGTCCTATCTATCATTTTTTGTCTACCCATCTATACTTATGTACAGAACAGTTCACAAGTTTTCTTATATGTCACTTCTCTACTTATGTTTCCAAAAGTCTGCAAGGTAACTAGGCCCTGAAGACAGACTGCACTGGTTTCATCGAGACATTTGCACATCGAGTCATCAGCGTGTGACTGCAAAGCTAGTAAATGGTGCTGTGGGGACTTCAACACATATCTCTGTCCCCGGTCCTCTTTGTCTTCCTTGCTGACGGTATTCTAGCCACATTTTTTGACTGACTGCTCCCTGAAAACCACAAGCTTCCTTCCTCTTGGCTTTTTCAGTAATTTATCCCATTTTATGGAATGCTTTTCCCTCAGATACCTGGTTCTGTCACCTCCTTCTAGATGGTTCAAGTCACACCTCCCTGGTGAGGCTTACCCTGTCCACTGTTTATTTTAAAAGCCCTGCTTCTCTCTGCCTATAATATCAGTCCTCCATATCCTGCTTTTTATTCTTCATAGTGTTTGTTACTGGCTAAGCTACTGGAACACTTACAGATGTTCATTGTCTCTTTCTTCCCCTCCAACTAGAACGTGGTCTTCACAGGTTAGGAATTCTGCGTGTATTAATTCTGGTGGAGACCTTGAAGACTGTAGGGTCAGCGAGAAGGGGGCACTGTTGTAACCCAACGTGGTTTGACATGTTAGCAATTTAGGTTAGAGTCAGGCCAGGCAGTCATTAAAGAAGACCTTTCCTGATATTACTAAGCTACTTGATAAATTCTAAGAAAGCGAAAAAAATTTTCAATTATCACACAGCAGGCAGAAGCACGTCTTCTGTCGTTACTCCCGGCTCCAGGACCTAGATGCCAAATCTGTTCTCTCATGGGGAAGTGCAAATGTGTGAGGATGATCGGGCAAAGTCTTAATTTACACAAGGCACACAAATACAGAATTAAACATGCTTAAATCCAAAATGATAAGAGTGGTTTCCTGTGTCACAAAAGGGATTCCCTAGCCTCCAGTGAGCTCAGAGCAGTGGGAGAGGAGAGGGAAGGGGCCACATAAGCCAACCCAGTCTCCTTCCTCTGGACTTGCCTCCCCCTGTGTTGTCATCCATTAAACGCTCAGCACGCAGACCTCGCAGTGAGCACGCACAGTCATAAAATGCGGCTACTTCCACATCCCAGTCACTGGGGCATGGAACACGTTGCATTGTTAAGTGTGGCTCAGAACATTATCACTCACGTATGTGTGTTCTTCCTCTGTCGCCGAGTCAAAGAGTAAAGAGAGCAGAGGCATACTAGCAAGAGCAGGGTTTAGTGTGAATATATAATATACACACATGATGTGGGAAAGATTTTTTTAAATGGATAGGAGGATATATGCCCTGTCTGGAGGTGGGGGAGACCTGTAAGTGCTGTTGGCAAGGGCTGTGGCGTGCCCACCGTGTCGGAGGCCAAGTTAGGGTTAGGTTCGAGGCCATCGGCTGTGCCTCCCATGGCATCATATGGGGCCAGGGGAGACCAGACGACGACCGCCCGCGTGGTGTTCGTCTGAGGCACACAGGTGTCCGGCGATTATGCTGCCCACGGCCTCGTGTGGGGTAGGGGGAGACTGGAAGATGATGGCCAGCAGTGTTAGCGTCATGTCCATTGGCTTGTCCAGAGCGTCAGAGCCAGCACTTGTGTCGGCGCATCTGCTGACCTAGGCCTTGTCTGTTGGCTGCCTCTAGAAGGTGGTTTTCCAGAGGCAGGACAACTCGAGGCGGGCTGGTAGTGGTGCCAGTGTGCCCTGCAGAGCAGGAGCTCATCTGGGTGGTCTCTCTCCAGCCTTTTACTGGAAGCCTAGGATGGTCCAGAGGCCCAGGACTGCTCCCCATGGAAGTGGGAAGTATGCTGGAAAAAGTGGGAAAGCCAGGTGCTAAAGGCACAGGATCCCTTCTGAACAGACTGTGACCAGGGCAGCGGGCAGGTGCAGGGTGCTCCCTGGCATGAGGGGTAGGGGGCAGCGCCCCGGGGAAGGGCAGGACTGTCGGGTGAAAAAGGTGGCGCTGGGGAGGCGGCAGGTGGGGTTGGGCATGAACCTTAGTAAGGAGGAAAGAGTCCACACAGAAAAATGGGTTGTGGTGTGCGCCAAATGATACGAGGAAAGTGTCTGAAGCTAGGGAGAGGGTCTCCTTTGCCACTAACTCCTTCTCAGGCCAAGCAGGCAATGAGCTGCCCAGCTAGGGAGTGCCTGGTATGTATGTCAGCCAGGGGACGTATCACAAATTTGCCTGAGCCGTGTATGATGACACCCAGGGTCCACATCACCACGCCCCCACTGACTTAAGCACACCGGCCCTGCCCAGAGGAGACAATGGGCCAAGGCAACGGTGCGACCCCAAGGATTACTCCAGTAGAATCCCTAGCCCCCGGGACTGCCCGCTGAGGGCCGTGAAGGTGTTCAGAAAAACGAGGTCACCATGCAGAACGTCGAGGGCTGCAATGCCCGTGCCTGTATGAGCTCAGACCGCCAGGGAGCTTTCTCTTCATGGGCTCGGTACTCAGAGTGCGGCGGGTGGCTAGTGCCTTGCCCCCACACCACCGCGCTCCCGGACGCCAGGGCCTGCTCACGGCCTGGCGTGGATCCACCCAGTTTCTGCCCGTGGCCTGGCCAACTCTCTCCCCGGCCTTACCAGCTTCTCTGGGACTCCTGGAGCCAGGCATGCCTTCTCGGCCATGGCCAGGCAGGTGGCTTACTTCTGAGGAGTGCGCAGAACCCATGACTTGCCTTTCTAGCTAGCACGAAGGTTCTTTCTTTGCTTCTCACAGAAAGCATAGGTCAGGGACCACCGCGTCACAGCATAGCCACATCCAGCACTCTGACTGGGCCCAGCCACCCAGGTTTTTCCTCTGATCTAGTTTTGGGGGCCTGTGTCTCGTACGTGAATAACGAAACACATAAACTGGGAAACACTTTTAGTTCTAAAATGCTTCTCCTTTAGACTCTTGGTCTGGATGCTGTCGCCATTCTTGCCCATCAGCCAAGCTGGAAGCTTGAGGGAAAACCTCACCTTCCTTCAGCACTCAGCATGTCCATTCCCGATCCTGACTGTTCATCCTTCATATTATAACCTGTGAAGCTCGTGTCCCGTGTCAGTAACCCTGTTTCTAGTTTCTCAGGTCTTTCCTGGTGGACCTAGGCCCTGCTTGCTCACTGCTTCACTTTGTAAGCACTGATATTGTTACAGAATAAAATGTGATAATCTCCAGCCCCAAATCACGGTCTGGCCTTCACTTTGTCTACATCTCCATCCCTATGAGCCAAGCTCCCTGCTCAATGAAAAGATCCTGTCTCGTGCCTTTTCATTTCTGAATTATTTCCTCTGTGGTTTCCCACCTCTTTCCTCTGGTTTTGAAGACATTTCACCGCAGCAGAAGAACATGGATCGTTGAAGACATTCTTCTCTAGTCACCTCCTTTTGGAGGCTTCCCATGCACTCTCACTTAGGCGTGCCCTCCTCTCCCTTCTCCGTACTTGGTGAGAACCTCCTTTATCAAATGTGGGTGTGTCAGCTCGTGCACATCATACTTCGCTTCACGGGATCTGTCAAGCAGTGGTGGCAGTGAATGACTGGACTCGGCTTCAAAGCTCAGCTGCCCGTTCAGTGATACCTGGTGTCTCTCGCTCCTCTGCCAACCATTCGTTATGTTCCAGACCGTGCAGAACATTAATGCGGGTGAGATTCTACTGACGACCCCTCAGTTCCCGCTGAGTATGCATCCGGGTGCTTAGGGAGAGACCCAGCGAGCCGAGCCCACAACCTTATCTTTAACGGCGATGAGTACAGAGAATGTGGTACAGGCCCCAGCTGCTACTGCTGCTGCTGTGATGACTCCTCTCTCTGACCCAGTGGGGTAATTTCCAGAACTCTTCTTGTTCTCTGCCTCTGCTTTCTCCATAGTGGTGTAGTTTTGTTGTATGGTGGCGGCTGCTTTCGTTCCTCTGACGGAATTACGTTTGGGTCTCAGACGTCCCTTGTGTCAGTTTTCATTGTACTGTACCATCTTCTATTTCATCGTCTTTGGGTTTTCTCCCGCTGCTTGTGCTTTTCCTCTGGGAGGACCTGTACCACAGGTCTGTAGAAGACAGAAGAGTACACTTGGTGCTTTGCTGACCACCATGTTTGAGGGACATCCGCGTCACCACTGATAGATGGAGGGATAGGTAAAATGGAACACCGAGTTCTAGACGGGAGCAGAAGGGAGCAAAGACTGTGTTGTGGAGTGTCGTGCTCAGTTGAGCATCCAAACTTCCCCCGGTACATGGTTATTGCTTCTTCACATTCGTAAACATCAAAACATCCACTGATTTCAAAAGCCCAGAAGCATATTATTACAGCAATTCAGTTGTTGAGGTGAGAAAAAATGAGAAGGTCCTCGCTATACCACTGAATCTATGACTGGGCACTGCCAAAACCGAACAGAAAGAAGCCACGGTGGCGGGAAGGGCTATTTTCTACTGACTGTCTCTCTGGGCATTCAAACAGAATCACTTTTTTTTTCTTTGATGCAAGTAATGTACAATTACATGAGCAACATTATGGTTATTAGACTCCCCCTGCTCACCCCTCCCACCAATTATCAAGTCCACTCTCCGCTCCCAATTACATTCGCTGTCCATCAATGTATTAAGATGCTATAGAATCACTACCTGTCTTCTCAGTGTTATACTGCAATCCGCGTGGCCCCCCACCCAATACATTACGTGTGCGGATCGTAATGCCCACTTTACCCCCTTATCCTTCTCTTCCCACCCATCCTCCCAGGTCCCTTTCCTTGGTAACTTTTAGTCCATTCTTAGCTTTTGTGAGTCTGCTGCTGTTTTGTTCCTTCCGGTTTTTCCTTTGTTCACATACCTCACAGAGGAGTGAAATCCTTAGATACATGTTTTTCTCAACCTAGCTAATTTCACTGAGCATAACACCCTCTAGCTCCACCCGTGTTGTTGCAAATGGTGGTAGGATTTGTTTTCTTCTTATGGCTGAATGATATTCCATAGTGTGTATGTATCACTTCTACTTTATCAATTCATCTCCTAATGGACACTTAGGTTGCATCCATTTCTTGGGTATTGTAAATAGTGCTGCGATCAACAAAGGGCTGCATCTGTCTCTTTCAAACTGGGATCCTGCAATCTTAGGGTAAATTCCTATGAAAGGATTTCCTTTTTCAAATGTTATTTCTGTTCTTTGTTTTTTTGGGGGAACCTCCATACTGCTTTCCACAATGGTTGAGCTGACTGACATTACCGCTAGCAGTGTAGGAGTTTTATTCTTTCTCCACACCCTTGCCGACATCTGTTGTTGTCTGTCTTTTCGGTGGTGGCCATCCTAACTGGTGTGAGGTGATAGTCCATTGTGGATATATTGTGCATTTCTCTGATGGTTAGCGATGTGGATCGTCTTTTCATGTGCCTGTCAGCTACCTGAAATTGCTTCTGTGGAGAAGTGTATGTTCATATCCTCTGCCCATTTTGTAATTGGATTCATTTGCTTTTGTGTGTTGAGGTTCGTGAGCTTTTGATACATGTTTTGGATGCAACTCCTTATCAAATATGTCATCAGTGAATATATTCTCCCATACTGAAGGATGTCTTTTGGCTCTAATTATGGTACTCAAACCGAATCATACTGATCCCAGTACCACTTAATTCCTTATCTGACTAATATTTTCTTTCCCAGAACATAAACCAGCCAATAAAACTGGATCGAAGAGTAGAAATGTGATGCAGGAACATCTAGGATAAAACTGAGGGGTGAGGTGGTGTGGACACTGGTAGGTTTTATCTTTCCATGTGCTGCTTTCAAGGGTCATAGCAAAAAAAGATTGCCATTTAGAATAACCCGGGGTGTTGAGGTCACCTGGTATTGGTGGAGCCACGCAGTCTCTAGCCATTGATGGGAAGGCTAGGATGTGACACTGTTGTCTTTCCTGTGGTGTTAGATATGTGGCGTCCCAATTTGCAGTTCAGTCAGAGCCCTTGTTTGACTGTCCTGGCACTGGCCTGGGTGGAACCTAGAGCTGTGCCATTCCTGCTGGGCTGTCGCAGCACCCCTCTCAGAACAGGGCCTTAGCAGCGCTCCTGGGATAGAGAGAGAGAGAGAGAGAATTGCGCTCGAGAGACAGGGAACGTTTTATTTTCTGTAGCTCCCTGAGCATGCTACTGATGTTTATTTTGAGATCTCTTTCTCAGGAAGATTGATTTGAGTCCAGTTACCAGAATCCTTTAAAGGTTCACATTTGTAGGTGGCGTCCTCTAGCTCCCAGAAGCTTTACACTCTGGAGATGCTCAGTCCTTGTGGGGTCAGCAGGGGTCACAGGGGAGCGGTGCCGGTGAACACCCATGCGAGGAGGAAAGAGGTCTTTCCTGCTTCCTGGCCGCACTGCCCGTCTCCACTGCCAGGGCCAGTTTACAGAGCATGCAGGGAGAAGCTACCATAGGTGGAGGCTGCCATTTTGCAGGCTGCCGCCAGCGGGGAGGCAGGCCGTGTACCAGTCACATCACGGTAAGGGGCTTCGGAGCTGCGAGGCCAGCCAGGGGGATGGAGTTCCCGGAGCTCCTGAAAGCTCCCCCGCTGGCCGGCCATAGTGCACCCAGTCAGTTTGGCGCATCTGTCCTTCCTCCTGTGCAGCAAGCCCTGTGGAAGCCTTGCCCCTTAAGCTGTTCTCTCGCTTTTAAGAAGTCTCTCAGACTGTCCGCATTTCTTTTGTCCCACAGAGGCCGGATGTAGATCCATGTGTTGTCCCACAAGTGGCTGGAATCTCAAGTCTCTCGAAGTGTTCTGCCTGTCTTTGCTTTTCAAACAAACCGATCCTCCAGAGCGCAGCACGTGTACGGTTGGTTCATGCTCCCAGAGCACATCTCCAGGGCTGTACGTCACACTTCTCCTTGATGTGACAGCCTGCCGCAAGCACCGTTCTTCCCTGTTGCTATTCCAGAATTTGGTGTACTTGGTCTATTTCCATATAGTACGTATGTATGTGGTTTTGGTTTTGGGAGGAGGTTTCCGCCTCTCCTGACACGTGAGCCACCGTCTTTAATCGCATCAGCACATCTATTTTCTTTTCTTTTTCTCAGTTTCACTTGTCTAGTGTACCTGAGCCCACCCCCTCAACTTGTAGTTTGTCTTCGTCCTTGGATCTCAAGTGAGTCTCCTGTAAGGGGGCACGTAGGTGGTCTTGAGTTCTCATCCCTTCTTTTAACCCTGTGTCTTTTGATTGGAGTACTCAGAGCTTGTAATTTTATTCTGAGAATTGAGAGCTGTGTCCTTATTGCACTTAAAAAATTTTTTTGTTATCATTAATCTACAATCATGCAAAGACCATTATGATCACCAAGTACACCAAGTCCCCCCAAAAAACCCTGTTAGAGTTGCTGTCCATCAGCGTAGTTGGATGCTGTAGACCCCTTCACCATGTCCCCCCACACACCCTGTTACAGTCGCTGTCCATCAGTGGATAGTAAGATGCTGTAGAATCACTACTTGTCTTCTCTGTGTTGTACAGCCCTCCCCATGCTCCCCCAACCCCGCACATTATACAAACTAATCCTAATGCCACCTTTCTTTCTCCCCACCCTTATCCCTCCCTTTCCACCCTTCCTGCACAGTCCCTTTCCCTTTGGTAACTGTTAGTCCACTCTTGGATTCTTTGAGTCTGCTGCAGTTTTTTACCTTCAGTTTTTCTTTGTTGTTATACTCCACACATGAGTGAAATCATTTGGTACTTGTCTTCCTCCTCCTGGCATTTTTCACTGAGCATAATACCATCTAGCTTCATCCACGTTGTTGCAAATGATAGGACTTGTTTTCTTCTTACGGATGCTTACTGAACTTTTTAAACTGGATTTCTGTCTTCTCTTTTGTCTGTAGTTTTGCTATGTGCTTTCACCATTGCTCTCCGGGTTATGAGCAATACCTTTAAGTTAATTGATATGTACCTATATCTATCTATCCGTCTGTCTGTCTATCTATCTACTTATCTATCTGTCTATCAATCAATCAATCATCTTTTGGTATGCCCGTCTGACCTTGTGTACAGAACAGTTAACAACATATCCTATGTCACTTCCCTACATTATGCTTCCAAAAATCTTGCAAGGTAACTAGGCCGTAGGGAGAGCACTGGGTTCACCGAGACACTTGCAGGTCGAGTCAGCAGCGTGTACCTACAAACCATGAAATGGTGGTGCAGGGACTTGAACCTTTGTCTGTATCCTCTTAAACTTCTTCTCACTGGCTGACTGTATTTAGCCACATTCATTGACTAAGTGCTCCCTGAAGACCACAAGAATTGATCCTATGGGCCTGTTGTCCACAGAAATTAAACTTGGTGCTTGGCTCACCACCATGTTTGAGGGACATCGGCATGATCACTGCTGATAGGACTGATTGACAAATAAAAAGGAACACCAATTTCTAGACAAGTTCATTCGGGAGCAAAGAGTGTG
The DNA here is from genome assembly GCF_030020395.1 of Manis pentadactyla. Lineage (NCBI taxonomy): Eukaryota > Metazoa > Chordata > Mammalia > Pholidota > Manidae > Manis > Manis pentadactyla. The sequence goes on along the minus strand of NC_080038.1, from coordinate 161,828,588 downwards.
TTGTGGGGTGAAGTGTATATTTGAGTGACCAAACTTCCCTCTTTATCTGGTTATTGCTTCATTACATTCGTGAACATCATAAAACGCACTGATTTCAAAGACACAGACGCATATTTTTACAGCAAGTTCAGTTGTTGAGGAGAGAGAAAATGAGAAGGACTTTGCTGCACCACTAAATCTATGGCTGGGCACTGCTGAAACCAAACAAAAATAATTCATGCTGGCTAGATAGAGCTATTATCTACTGACTGTCTCTGGTAACTCAAACCGAATCCGTTTGTTTGTTTGTTTCTCAGTTTCACTTGTGTAGGGTACCTGTCCCCGCCCCTTTGTCTTGTAGTTTGTCTCTGTCCTTGGCTCTCAAGTGGGTCTCCTGTAAGGGAGGACGTAGATTGTCTTGATTGAAAGACAGCTTTGTTTACTATGATGTTTTCCTATATACCTACCTACCTATCTCTTTATCTATCTATGTAATCTATCTATCTTTCGTCTATCTATCTATGATCTAACATCTACTATCATCGGTATATCTATCTAATTAAACTATCATCTATATGTATGTATATCAGTCCAATCTATGTATCAATCATCTGTCTGTCTATGTATCTGCTTTCTCACTATGTCAACGTTCTGTCACTAGGTGCACTTTGATTCCTCTGTGTCCTTCTCAGTCTCAATTCCTTGTGTTTGTTTATGTGAGTTAGCTGTGTGTTTGGGTCTTGAGAGATGTGGCCTTGGGGGGGAACTTCTCCTGCATAGGTGGCACAAGTCTTCTGGGTTTGGATGGTGTGGTTGGCGGGCAGGTCTCTTGAATATGTGCGGGCCAGGGCCCTCCGGATGCTCTGCCCCTGGGCCGTTCCTGCTGTGGTGGCTGTGTGATTTGCAGGGAATATCCAAGTCCCCATGCAGGGAGCACACTGGTTTGCCTGTGGGGTCCAAGGCAGATGCATGCCCAATAGTAGGTCCTTTTGCCCATGCCCCGATGTCACCTCGGTGGCCCTGCTTGGTGGCCCATCTCCAGAGAGCATGCTTGTAGTCACTGGTTAAGGGAACTGCCTTGTGGTGACCCGCGAGGCTCTTGTGGGCCTGTGGCCCATGGTCTTGCTGAGGTGGCAGGCCAACTAGCATGTGGGGAAACTGCTCCCCTCTGCTGTCAAGGTGTAGGTGGAGTTTCAGTTCATTTAGGCATTTAGATGTGAGGTCTATCTGTAATGGAATAGAAGCTTTGAGAGCTATGTTTCCGTTCGTATGAAAAGAGCGCTGAGCAAAAAGAGTTGGGTGATGGTGTCAGGAATTCTAGGAATATTTATGTCCCCTCACTTATTTATTTTATATTAAGGGAGGTGATTCTGAAGTAACTTTTTACTCACAGATGAAGGTGGTGCATAAGGTCATCCCACGTCAGCCATGGTCTGATGAAGTGGTGTAGTAGAATTAAAGCCTGTACACCTTGGCCTGATACATAGGAGACACACCGTTTGTGCTCTTTGCTGCTCTCCTTTACTAACTTATTAACTTAACTAACTTGATGGTTCAGAGTGTTCCAAGCAACATTTCCAGCAATATCTTTCTAAAATTGCATAGAAACACCCTGCAAAGATATCCCCAGAGGGTAGTGGAAAATTTTATTCTTTCTGGTCATAGTTTGCCAGATGTTTGCCCTATCCTGCGTTCCTTTGTTACTTTTGCATCTCCTGTGATTGTAGACCGATAGGGGCAGTGGTGTACACACACACACACACACACGCACAGACACACACACATGGCTGAGAGTTAACGGAGACCGCAGTTATAGGAAACTGCAGCCCACACTTAAAAAAGAAACGAGCATAAGTTGTGCTTCTGGTGTTCCCCTCATACGGAGCAGACTTCAAAGTGAAGAGGTGGTTGGACACAGATACCTATGCAGACACCTAAGCACATATATCTATGCGTAGGTTCTCTCCATCCATCATCTAAGTGCGTCTCTGTTTACCTACATATCTATGTTTGTCTACTCAAGCTGATTACCAGAGTGTCATTGAGTGGGGTTTTCATCTATAGATACTGATTTCTCAATATTCTGGAAGCAGAAGTCCAAGACGAAGGCAGGTTCAGTTCCTTGTGAGGTCCCTTCTTCTGGCTTGCATATGGCCACATCCCTGCTGTGTCCTCACAGGGTCTAGGAAGAAAGCTCTGTCCTCTGTTCCTCTTAATAGCACTGATTGCATAATGGCAGCTCCACCCAAACCCTCATGATATCTTCCAAACCCAATTACCTCCAAAGGTCCCACCTCCCAGTACCATGACAGTGGGGGTTAGGTCTTCAACCCTGTCTCAGTTCAAATATGAACTTGTGTGTGTGTGTGGTGGCGACGGGGGGTTAGAGGAGCATAATATTGTGAGGTGAGGGACCAAAAATTCAGTTCATAACTCTGTATCTATCTATCATCTATCTGTCTAATCTAACCTCCCTATATCATCTATTCTATCTAGTCTATCATCTGTCTATATATATCTTATCTTTCTGCAATCTCTGTCAATCTATTCATCTAATCTATGAATATCTTTCATCTATCTGATACATCTATTTTTTTTTGTAGACATTAATTTTTTATTGAAGGGTAGTTGACACAGAGTATTACATTACATTAGTTTCAGGTGTACAACATAGTGATTTAACATTTATATCCATGATAATTCTAGGTACCAGCTATCACCATACCAAGTTGTTACAATATTTTGACTATATTCCTTATGCTATACATTACATCCCGGTTACTTATTTATTTTACAACTGAAAGTGTGTACGGTTTTTTTTTCTTTTGTTTGTGAGGGCATCTCTCATATTTATAGATCAAATGGTTGTTAACAACAATAAAATTCTGTATAGGGGAGTCAATGCTCAATGCACAATCATTAATCCACACCAAGCGTAATTTTTGTCAGTCTCCAATCTTCTTAGGCATAACAAACAAGTTCTTACATGGAGTACAAATTCTTACATAGTGAATAAGTTACATGGTGAACAGTACAAGGGCAGTCATCACAGAAACTTTCAGTTTTGCTCATGCATTATGAACTATAAACAGTCAGTTCAAATATGAATACTCATTTGATTTTCATACTTGATTTATATGTGAATACCACATTTCTCTCTTTATTATTATTTTTTAAAATAAAATGCTGAAGTGGTATGTAGATACAAGATAAAGGTAGAAAACATAGTTTAGTGTTGTAAGAGAGAAAATGTAGATGATCAGGTGTGTGCCTGTAGACTATGTGTTAATCCAAGCTAGACAAGGGCAATAAAACATCCACGTATGCAGATTTATCTTAGAACAGGGGGGGTGAGGTTCTAAGCCTCACCTCTGTTGATCCCCAATTTCTCACCTAATGACCCCCCTGCAACTGTGCCTGTCTTAGGTTTTTCCTCCCTTGAGAAATCTTACCCGTCTCTGGCTAACCAGTCATCTTCTGGAGCCATACAGGGAAATGTAAAATTGGCTTGTGAGAGAGAAGCCTTATTGTTTGAAATGGCTGCTTTTTATTTCTTTGCATATTTATACCCTGTAGATTCTATGCCCAGCATTTGTCTTGAGGAATCTTTAACACTTGGAAGAATTATGATACTCGGTAACTTTGATATGAAGCACGAATTCTATTTAAGGATTGTAATTAGGAAGGAAGGAGTAAAGCTATAGAAGTAGTAGGCGGAAGAAAAAATGGGAAGATTGATTATTTCTTTGACATATCTTCTTGTAGAGTAACTTCAGCATGTATAGGTTTTAAGCTACTACTTAAATTGTGCTCACACTTTAACATAATAGGAGGATAGTTACATAACCAAAGCATACCTGTAATTGCCAACCACCTAAAGTGAAACCAAGAAAACCAGTTCGGCACCTTAGGCATTTGTGAAAACCTATCTAGGATATGGTCGATATTGTCCAACTGAACTTGAACAGTCTGAGAGAAATCAGAAAAATTAAAACAACCCATTCCTGGGGAATGTTCACATCCCTTATGTTCTTTTAACAGTAAATAGTCTGTAGTTGTAAGATTTTGGAGCACTACAATTTGCACTACTAATTCTTGGTTGAGTTCCAACAGTATAGATCCAGTCAAATTTGTTCTTTACTTTTTGCTCAGGCCAGCTTAGATATCTCCTTCTTCATTCCCATGGCAAATCCAGGAACTGGTGGGATGAGTGCATCTAAGCTGTAGCTCCGTTTGGATCTTTTTTGGGGTTTTTTGATGATCATCATCTGGTATGAGTCTTCCAGAGAGTGCTGATGTTGGAAGTTCTTTTCAATAACGAATCTTAGTTCATTTTCGGGTTAGCACAATTAGGCTTTGATCCTCTGTATAAACACAAAAAGATCTTTTGCCTACACTTTTATATGCCCTTTATACCCTTTTGTAGAACTCATTGGATGTTACCACACAGGAACTGCCAGTTTTCCTTTTTTGTTTTTTGGTATCACTAATCTACACTTACATGACGAACGTTATGTTTACCAGGCTCTCCCCTATACCAGGTCCCCCCTATAAACCCCTTTACAGTCACTGTCCATCAGCATAGCAAAATGTTGTAGAATTACTACTTGCCTTCTCTGTGTTGTACAGCCCTCCCTTTTCTCCTACACCACCATGCATGCTAATCTTAATACCCCCCTACTTCTCAGCCTCCTATCCCTCCCTACACACCCATCCTTCCCAGTCCCTTCCCCTTTGGTACCTGTTAGTCCATTCTTGAGTTCTGTGATTCTGCTGCTGATTTGTTCCTTCAGTTTTTCCTTTGTTCTTATATTCCACAGATAAGTGAAATCATTTGGTATTTCTCTTTCTCCGCTTGGCTTGTTTCACTGAGCATAATACCCTCCAGCTCCATCCATGTTGCTGCAAATGGTAGGAATTTCCCTTTTCTTATGGCTGAGTAGTATTTCATTGTATATATGTACCACATCTTCTTTATCCATTCATCTGTCGATGGACATTTAGGTTGCTTCCAATTCTTGGATATTGTAAATAGTGCTGTGATAAACATAGGGGTGCACTGTTCTTTCTCATACTTGATTACTGCATTCTTAGGGTAAATTCCTAGGAGTGCAATTACTGCATCAAATGGTAAGTCTGTTTTGAGCATTTTGATGTACCTCCATACTGCCTTCCACAATGGTTGAACTAACTTACATTCCCACCAGTAGTGTAGGAGGGATCCCCTTTCTCCACAGCCTCGCCAACATTTGTTGTTGTTTGTCTTTTGAATGGCAGCCGTCTTTACTGGTGTGAGGTGATACCTCATTATAGTTTTAATTTGCATTTCTCTGATAATTAGTGATATGGAGCATCTTTTCCTGTGTCTGTTGGCCATCTGTATTTATTTTTTGGAGAACTGTCTGTGCAGTTCCCCTGCCCATTTCTTAATTGGGTTATTTGTTTTTTGTTTGTTGAGGCGTGTGAGCTCTTTATATATACTGGGCATCAAGCCTTTATCGGATGTGTCATTTTCAAATATATTCTCCCATACTGTAGGGTTCCTTTTTGTTCTATTGATGGTATCTTTTGCCGTTGAGAAGCTTTTCAGCTTAATATAGTCCCACTTATTCATTTTTGCTGTTGTTTTCCTTGCCCGGGGAGATATGTTCAAGAAGAGGTCACTCATGTTTAGGTCTAATAGGTTCTTGCCTATGTGTTCTTCCAAGAGTTTAATGGTTTCATGACTTACATTCAGGTCTTTGATCCATTTTGAGTTTACTTTTGTATATGGGGTTAGACATTGGTCCAGTTTCATTCTCCTACATAGAGCTGTCCAGTTTTGCCAGCACTATCTGTTGACGAGACTGTCATTTCGCCATTGTATGTCCATGGCTCCTTTATCAAACATTAATTGACCATATATGTCTGGGTTAATGTCTGGATTCTCTAGTCTGTTCCATTGGTCTGTGGCTCTGTTCTTGTGCCAGTACCAAATTGTCTTGATTACTATGGCTTTATAGTAGAGCTTGAAGTGGGGGAGTGATATCCCCCTACTTTATTCTTCTTTCAAAGTATTGCTTTGACTCTTCGGAGTCTTTGGTGTTTCCATATGAATTTTTGAATTATTTGTTCCATTTCATTGAAGAATGTTGCTGGTAGTTTCATAGGGATTGCATCAAATCTGTATATTGCTTTGGGCAGGATGGCCATTTTGACGTTATTAATTCTAATTAGCCACGAGCGTGGGATGAGTTTCCTTCTGTTAGTGTCCCCTTTAATTTCTCTTAAGAGTGACTTGTAGTTTTCAGAGTATATGTCTTTCAATTCCTTGGTTAGGTTTATTCCAATGTATTTTTTTTTGATGCAATTGTGAATGGAGTTGTTTTCCTGATTTCTGTTTCTGTTGGTTCATTGTTAGTGTATAAGAAAGCCACTGATTTCTGTTTGTTGATTTTGTATTCTGCAACTTTGCTGTATTTCAATGTAAGTTCTAGTAGTTTTGGTTTGGAGTCTTTAGGGTTTTTTATGTACAATATCATGTCATCTGCAAATAGTGACAGTTTAACTTCTTCTTTACTGATCCGGATTCCTTGTATTTCTTTATTTTGTCTGATTGCCGTGGCTAGGACCTCCAGTACTATGTTAAATAACAGTGGAGAGAGTGGGCATCCCTGTCTAGATCCCGATCTCAGAGAAAATGCTGTCAGCTTCTCGCTGTTCAAAATAATGTTGGCTTTGGGTTTATCATAGATGGCCTTTATTATGTTGAGGTACTTGCCCTCTATTCCCATTTTGCTGAGAGTTTTTATCATGAATGGATGTTGAACTTTGTCAAATGATTTTTCAGCATCTATGGAGATGATCATGTGGATTTTGTCTTTCTTTTTGTTTATGTGGTGGATGATGTTGATTTACTTTCGAATGTTGTACCATCCTTGCATCCCTGGGATGAATCCCTCTTAGTCATGGTGTATGATGCTTTTGATGTATTTTTGAATTCAGTTTGCTAATATTTTGTTGAGTATTTTTGCATCTATGTTCATCAGGGATATTGGTCTGTAGTTTTCTTTTTTGTTGGGGTCCTGGCCTGGTTTTGGTATTAGGGTGATGCTAGCTTCATAGAATGAGTTCGGCAGTATGCCCTCCTTCTCTATTTTTTGGAAAACTCTAAGGAGAATGGGTTTTATGTTGTCCCTGTATGTCTGCTAAAATTCCAAGGTAAATCCATCTGGCCCGGTGGTTTTGTTCTTTGGTAGTTTTTTGATTACCGCTTCAATTTCGTTGCTGGTAATTGCTCTGTTTAGATTTTCTGTTTCTTTCTGGGTCAGTCTTAGAAGGTTGTATTTTTCTAGGAAGTTGTCCATTCCTCCTAGGTTTCCCAGCTTGTTAGCATATAGGTTTTCATAGTATTCTCTAATAATTATTTGTATTTCTGTGGGGTATGTCGTTATTTTTCCTTTCTCGTTTCTGATACTGTTGATTTGTGTTGACTCTCTTTTCTTCTTAATAAGTCTGGCTAGAGGCTTATTTATTTTGTTTATTTTCTCGAAGAACCAGCTCTTGGTTTCATTGATTTTAGCTATTGTTTTATTCTTCTCAATTTTATTTATTTCTTCTCTGATCTTTATTATATCCCTCCTTCTGCTGACCTTAGGCCTCTTTTCTTCTTCTTTTTCCAATTTTGATAATTGTGACTTTAGACCATTCATTTGGGATTGTTCTTCCTTTTTAAAATATTCTTGAATTGCTATATACTTTCCTCTTAAGACTGCTTTTGCTGTGTCCCACAGAAGTTGGGGCTTACAGTTGTTGTCATTTGTTTCCATATAATGCTGCGTCTTCATTTTGATTTTGTCATTGATCCATTGACTATTTAGGAGTGCGTTGTTAAGCCTCCATATGTTTGTGAGCCTCTGCTTTCTTTGTACAGTTTATTTCTAGTTTTATGCCTTTGTGGTCTGAAAAGGTGGTTATTAGGATTTCGATCATTTGGAATTTTCTGCAGCTCTTTTTGTGGCCTAGTATGCGGTCTATTCTGGAGAATGTTCCATGTTCACTTGAGAAGAATGTATATCCTGTTGATTTTGGATGTACAGTTCGACAGATGTCTATTAGGTCCATCTGCTCTACTGTGTTGTTCAGTGCTTCCGTGTCCTTAGTTATTTTCTGCCCGGTGGATCTATCCTTTGGGGTGAGTGGTGTGTTGAAGTCTCCTAGAATGAATGCATTGCAGTCTATTTCCCCCTTTAGTTCTGTTAGCATTTGTTTCACATATGCTAGGGCTCCTGTGTTTGGTGCATATATATTTAGAATGGTTATATCCTCTTGTTGGACTGAGCCCTTTATCATTATGTAGTGTCCTTCTTTATCTCTTGTTTTTTTTTTTTGAAGTCTATTTTGTATGATATTAGTACTGCAACCGCTGCTTTCTTCTCACTGTTTCGTTGAAATATGTTTTTCTATCCCATGACTTTTAGTCTCTACATGTCTTTGGGTTCGAGGTGAGTTTCTTGTAAGCAGCATATAGATGGGTCTTGCTTTTTTATCCATTCTATTACTCTGTGTCTTTTGATTGGTGCATTCAGACCTTTATCATTTAGGTTGACTATTGAAAGATATATACTTATGGCCATTGCAGGATTTAAATTCGTGGTTACCAAAGGTTCAAGTTTAGCCTCTTTAGTATCTTACTGCCTAACTTAGCTTGCTTATTGAGCTGTTATATACATTTTTTGCAGATTCTTTTCTTCGCTCCCTTCTTATTCCTCCTCCTCGATTCTTCATACGTTGGATGTTTTGTGCTGTGGTCTTTCTTGGAGTGCTCCCATCTAGAGAAGTCCATGTAAGATGTTCTGTACAGGTGGTTTGTGGGAAGCAAATTCCCTCAGCTTTTGTTTGTCTGGGAATTGTTTAATCCACTGTCATATTTGAATGATAGTCGTGCTAAATACAGTATCCTTGGTTCATGGCCCTTCTGTTTCATTGTATTAAATATATCATGCAATTCTCTTCTGGCCTGTAGAGTTTCTGTCGAGAAGTCTGATGTTAGCCTAGTGGGTTTTTCTTTATAGGTGACCTTTTTCTCTCTAGCTGCCTTTAAAACTCTTTCCTTGTCCTTGATCTTTGCCAATTTAATTATTATGTGTATTGGTGTTGTCCTCCTTGGATCCTTTCTGTTGGGGGTTCTGTGTATTTCCATGTTCACTTCAATTATTTCCTCCCCCAGTTTTGGGAAGTTTTCAGCAATTATTTCTTCTACAATACTTTCCATGTCTTTACCTATCTCTTCTTCTTCTGTAACCCCTATAATACGGATATTGTTCCTCTTGGATTGTTCACACAGTCCTCTTAATATTGTTTCATTCCTGGAGATCTTTTTATCTCTCTCTATGTCAGCTTCTATGCATTCCTCTTCTCTGGTTTCAATTCCATCAATGGCCTCTTGCATCCTATCCATTCTGCTTATAAACCCTTCCAGAGTTTTTTCATTTCTGTGATCTCCTTTCTGGCATCTGTGATCACCCTCTGGACTTCATCCCATATCTATTGCATATTTCTCTGCATCTCTGACAGCATTTTTATGATTATATTTTGAATTCTTTGTCCGGACGTCTGGTTAGGTCTGTCTCCTTCTCTGGTGTTGCCTCTGTGATCTCTCTCTGCCTGTAGCTTTGTCGTTTCATGGTGATAGGAATAGTTTGCAGAGCTGGGATGAGTGACGGCTGGAAAGACTTCCCTTCTTGTTGGTTTGTGGCCCTCCTCTCCTGGGAGAACAGTGACCTCTAGTGGCTTGTGCTGGGCAGCTACGTGCAGACACGGTTTCTGCTTCCTGCCCTTCTGCTATGGATTTCATCTCAGCTTTTGCGGTGGGCACGGCCTGGCTCGGGCACCTGCTCCAAAGTGGTTGAGTCGCGTTTGAGGGGGGCTTCTGGCAGGCTATTTATCTCCATAAGGGGCCTCCCTGCTCCATGCAGCCCATTGGTTAGGGTGCCCAGAGATCCCGGGATTCCCTACCTCTGGATTAAGTATCCCACCCTGCCACCTTAACACTTCCAAAAAGTACCCGCCAAAACAAAACAATGACCACAAATAAAAAAGAAAAAAAGAAAAAAGAAAAGGTGGCCGCTCATTTTTCTTTATTCTTGGGCGCTAGCCTCAGGCATCTGCTCACCGGTCTTGCTGCCATGTTTCCCTAGGATTGGGGTCCCTATCCCTTTAAGACTTCCAAAAAGCACTCGCCAAACAAAACAGAAAAAAAAAAAAAAATGGTCGCTCGCTTTTCTGGTGTTCTCCGGCACCAGGCCTCTGGTGCCCGCTCACTGTTCTTGCTGCCCAGTTTAACTAGTACTGGGATCCCTATCCCTTTTAGACTTCCAAAATGCGCTCACCAAAACAAAGCAGAAAAAAAAATGAGCGCTCGCTTTTCTGGTGTCCTCCGGAGCCAGGCCTCCGTTGCCCGCTCACTGTTCTTGCTGCCTTGTTTTCCTTGTATCCAGGGTCCCCTGAGTACACACTGTGTCTGCACTCTGGGAAGAATGGCTGGGGCTGGGTGTTCGGCAATCCTGGGCTCCGTCTCCCTCCCGCTCTGCCTATCCTTATCCTGCTGGGTACTGGGGTGATGGGTGCACGGCTCCCGCCAAGCCAGAGTCTGTATCTTACCCCCTTCATGAGGTGCTAGGTTCTCTCAGGTGCGGATGTGGTCTGGATATTGTCCTGTGTCCTGTGTTCTTTATTCTAGGAAGGGTTGTCTTTGTTATATTTTCATAGATATATGTGGTTTTGAGAGGAGATTTCCGCTGCTCTACTCACGAGGCCATCTTCCAATCCCTCCTCCTGGTATATACTTCTTGATATCACATTTATATCTACCCACTTGATCTTACATTTCAAAATTCTCTTCTGAGCAGACCATTGATATAGGGCTAGTAACATGACTCTATATCATGTAGGCCTGGTTTTAAAAATATTAATGATTATGAGATATTCCTATCAACAATTACTAAAAGAAACAATCAATATTGCCACCTTTACTGGGCAACCTGCATAGAATTAATACTTCTAGGTCTGCCTTTAGATGGAATAATACACTCCATTAAATTACATCTATACCTATAAAAGAGGAGAGAAAAGAGTGATAGAAATTTTAATGCCTTAACATTTTAATAGCTTCCTATAGAAGAAACCATTGTTTTATAGTCCTAAAAATCTATCAAATACTGAAGTAAAAAAGTTTGACAAAAGTCAGATCCACAATAAATAGCTACTCCGAAAATGACATATTCATCTTATATGGCTTTCCAATTTTTTAAAAAACATTATGAAAACATGGAATTCTTTTAAATGAAAAAAATTAAAAACATGAAAGTAAAGAACACACTTGTGATACCACAGGCCCTTTAAGAAGATTCCAGAAAGAAATGGCCTGTGCCTCTAGCTCCTGGTGAGGATGCCACCCCCCAGTGACTCAGTGGCCAGGAAGACTATACACTGAACCCCAGAGCCAAGGGTAAATCCCATTGCTCCACTGCCGACACTCCATACTGTCAAACTTTTATTTAATGTCCAGCCCAATACTGACATGAGACACTTCTATTTTTCATCCAGTGAGCAAACAAATACAAGTATTTTAACAAGAGAAAACAAAAAGAGCCAAATTTGGCTCTTATTCCTCATTAAAACTTATAGAGTGTCAAGCTCCAAACACCAAGGAAGATGCTGAGGCCGTATCGGGAGACTTAACCACCCGGGAAAGGCAGGGAGAGGTGGAGAGAAGCATAGAGCGATCGCCCATGATCGTCTCTGACATTTTACAGGTCTCACTGTGGGGATCCCGGGCTGCGGCAGGAGTTTGCTTCATGTGCTCGAGGCCACGTCTGTCACCCTTCAGCCCCACTGCTGCATCCCAAGGCCCGCGATCTTGGCTGTGTTCATGCTAGGAGGGTTGACGTGGGTCCTGTCTGCGCAGCAGACCTGGGGAAACATTGCAGACTCAACACTAACAGAACAAAAATGCCCTAACTCATTTACTTTTCACTCCGACCCATTGTATGGGCGTCTCTATCCTCATTTTGTACATGAGGAAATTGAGGTTTAGAGAGATTACAGAGGTTGGAAGTGATTACAACCATTAAAAGATGTCTCAGGATGCAATCATGGGACTCCTGTCCAGGGTGAGGGTAGAAATGGCAAAAGCACCCCCTTTAAAAAGACGTGTGTTTCCTACATTTTCTAGTTGCTCCTGAGTAGCAAGGGGAAAGAAACCTCGAGGAAGTGTGAGGTAGTGGATGGAGGCAGAGTGGCCTTGGGGACGCCAGGTGTATGGGAGTTGCCATCAGTCCTCACAGCATTCCTGGGAGGCATTGGCATCGTCCCCATTTGCTCACAAGGGGCTAAGGCTACTGCTCCACATGGGCCCCTGGCCACATAGGCAGGAAATGGAGTTGCTGAAAGGGGAGACCTGCCCACTCTCATCAGCTGCCCCTGAACTCTCCCTCTGCTGGGATATGCCCCAAGCTGCACTGTGTGCCTATTATTTACTTAATGCTCATGCAGCCGCCTACGTGGTGTTTCACTGTGCATTTACAATCACCTAGTGTTAGAGCTTTGAGAATGTCGCATGAAATGCAGTCTCTTTAGTTTTCAGTCCTTGCATTGTTTCCAAGTTTTGGGCATTCTGAGAACAGTCAGGCAGGGGACACATTGTCCATTTTTACAATATTTCATCTCTGGGTCTGAAAAACCTAGAGATCAGAAGAGGGGAAAAAGTCATAAAATATGCGGAGAAGATTAAAGTTGTGTGTTTTCTAAAAGAATTAAAAATGGAGAAAAGTTATTTCTCTATTCATTCAACTAGCCTAAGTAACAAGCAACACCTCAGGTCACCTCTTAACATCACTCCACATGACAGCAAGTAGCCTCCTCGACATTACCATTACTCATTTGAGGCTGACACTGAGTTTATTCTAAGTATCACTTAATTTCTTCACCCCACCATCATAGAATTATGTGTTTACACCTTTTATGACTTTATGTTCTTGAAATTAGCTGTGAATCAGGAAAATGCTTGCCTGGAGCTGCTGCATTTCTTGATATTATAAAGTGAGAGTCACATGTGTAATACACATGTCTGAGTTGTGATGTTCTGTGAAAGTTTGCAAATAGGTCCTTTGGAACAAAAGGGAAAATGTTGGATTTTCCTTTTGTGGGGCAAGGTAATGCTCAGAGAAATGTTGGGAGCTGGGCTCTGAACTCTGCCTCTGCTCCTCAAGGTGGCATTCTGAGTCCTGCTCTTGTGGAGGGTGAGGAGGTGAGCAGGGACCTGGGAGATTCCTGGCTGACGGGCAGGACTCTGGGTCCTGTGGGAGGTGGGGGTATGACTGCCTAACAATTCATTAATCTGTCCATCTGTTTTAGGCAGTGTTCTGAGTTTGTGTTATATTTAACAGTTTAAAAATTAGGTTGGCTTTAAAGAGGCTTACTGTATACAAGGCAGGGTACCAAGCTCCACAGGTTTATGATCCTTTGTGTATGTTTCATTCAGAGTCGAATCTTCAGCACCTAGAAAAGTTCCTGGCTTCTAGTAGGGACTTGATAAACATTTTTTTAGAAAGATTACAACAGATGAAAAAGTCATGAATTCACTCATTCCTTCATTGAGATGGGATATGTGGTAAAATAGGGATGCCAGCAAGGATTTAGGTTCATTTGGTGGGTCTGGGTTGGAGCCTAGGAATCAGAATTGCTTTTAACTTTTTATCATAAATATTTCCAAACACACAGGAAAATAGAGTATAATGACTGCCTATATATCCATTACCTAGATTAATAGTTATTAACAGTTTTGCCATGTTTATATCATCAATTTTTTTAGCCAAAATATTTTAAATAAGTTAAATGGACATCATGAAAATCAGAACATTTTCCTTCTTAAAATCAATACCATTGTATAGCTAACATAAGTAATGGTAGTTTTCTATTATCATCATCTAATAACTGATCCATATTCAAAATTTTCCAAAAGCTCCAAAAATTGTATGTTACCCCCGTTTTTGTCCTACCAGGATCCACTCTCCACTGTATTTGGTTGCCACATCTCTTAAGTCACTTATAATCTAGAATGGTGCTCCCCTGCCCCTTTCTCTAGCATGACATTAACTTGGTGAAGAGACAAGGCCAGATGTCCCTCAGAATGGCCTAGTTTCTGAATTTGTCCAGCTTCTGAATTTTGGTGGCATTTACCTTATTTCACTTACCCATGAATTCTCTGTAACTGGAATGTGGATATAGAGGCTGAATTACATTCAGGTTAAACATTTCAGGCAAGACATCATCATTGATGCTGTATGATATTACTTTACCTCATGAGGTACATCTAACTGACTCTTTATCAGTAGTAAAGACAGTCTCATCTCTCCTTCATAAAGTTCTATTTCTTTTTTTAAACCATAAAATAATCTGTGGAGTCAGTATTGAGCAGTACTAGGGGATCCAGCTCTCCATAAATGTATCACCTAATTAATGGCTTAATCATCCATTGATGATTCTTGCCTCCATCAGTGACTTCACCAGGGGTTGCAAAATGTTGATTTCTCTATTTTTATTATTCCTTTTATGTTTATTAGTTGGCCATCTTTGTCAGAGAGAAAGAGCGAGGGTGAGATTCATCTAATCAACTGCTTCTTCTGGAAAGGCAAGGTAAATAGTTATGTATTTGGATTGTCCCTTTAATAGTAAGGAGTAGACCTCTAATGTTTTTGCCTGTTTTATCTTTGTTTTTCTCTTTTCTGAGTATCATTTTATAGACTTACAGGTTTGCATACAGTCAGTGGATTTCATTCATTTTGAAGTTGCAATTTCCCATCTTTGGCCAATAAGAGCCCCTTCAAACTGCCTATTTTCCTGGCACAGGAAGGTGTCCCCAGCTCACCAAGTGCACTCCCTCTCCCAGACCCAGAACCAGCCACATCTCTAAAGAGACCTGTTTCCTTTCATGGGGAAACTAGTTAAAGACAAAACTCTGGCTGCTGAGGGTGCTCACTGCCACTGGGTCATCAATGCTTCTAGGCTCTTCAATGGTCAAAAATAGGGAAAATACAAAGGTATATATTTTTAAATTATTGTTCATATTGAAATTTCCTATACAAATGTAACAATACTGAAGTTCTACTTTAACTTAAATTGTTATACTTACATTGCTTTTCTCTTACACAGAAAACATTTGCTAATATTAACATATATATTTCTGAATCTTTTAATACATATATTAGTTCTAAAATAACAATATCAGTATTACTGCTTTTAACTCCTGAGTTAAACTTTACATTTCTTTTATCCTGAGAACACATCCCACTAAGCAGGTTAAGTATTTGCCTTAAAGCATTGCAACAATTATTTTCTTGATCTGTTACCAATTAGGGATGTAAGTGCACTTACTTTCAATTTTAGGAACTCTTGTTTTAAATATTTAAGGATTTACTTGGTCAAAAAATCAACATTAAATAAAAACACATGAGTCTTGCTTCCATCTCTGTCAACTCTATCTTCTGATTAAAAAAAAAATGTGTGCATTTGAACTTTTTGTCTTGCCCTTGTTCTTTCCCCCCTTCTCTTCTGGAAATGTGTTGTTGTAGAGCTCCTAAGGAGGTCTGAGTGAGGTAGGTGGCTGTGTAGGTTGTGTAGGGATGCTGTGATGACTGAAGCAGGGCCCAGAGCCCAGGCAGGATGAAGAGGGCAGCCTCAGTATGTGGTGGCCTGGCCTGGTATCGGTAGTCCGAGCCTGATCAGGGTTTGGAGGGAATATAGAGGGGGGCTACATTGGAGCCTCAGCAAGGTGTGGGCTTCCACACAGTGTTTCCAACTGATGCAGGTAGCAGAGTACAGGTGGAGGGAGGAGAGTGTCTGCGGTGGGGAAATGGGCAGAGACAGCTGGGGAGCTTGTGTACACACAGGTGGAGCACAGTCTACAAAATATATCTATGCACATAGAAATAAATATATATGTGTCTGTGTACACACAGACATGTACATGTATTCCTCTGTACCCAGCACTGTCTGATAACTCAGGGTAACATTTTAAGTTTTAGATTTTTCTGTGAGTATATATATACAAATTTTTAATAGTAAAAACGTACACAAACCAAAAGGACTGGACTGGGTTAGGCAAACACATTCTTCCCATTTTCTGCCTGAAACCTGGAAGGAGGGGCAATTCCCCTGTGTGCACTGCACCCACTCACATTTCCACCCCTCCAACCATGGCTCCTATTTCATCCCAAGTCTATTCAGACGCCTTTTAACCAGGCTCTCTGCACTCACACCTGGCGTCTCTCTGCCATAAGCCAGTGAGCTTCCACAATTCACAGCTCTGCCCGTCTCCTCTTGCTGGTGCCCATTAATGCATGAAGGCCACTTCCTGGCTGGCCTTTTCCATCTTCTCCAGTCTCATCATTTGTCACTTCCTTTTTCCACTCTTTCAACATTCACCCTTTGCTCCAGCCCTACTTACAGACATGCGCTTCTCCCACACAACATGCTATTTGATGTTTGGGGTTGTGTACTTAGTTGCTTCTGTGTGGTTTTTCTCCTTCCTCTAGAATATGGGGTGAGGCGAGTGGAGGTCTTGTCTGTTCTATGTAAAGCTGCATTCCCAGAATTTTGAATGATTTCTGGCACTTCAAAGACACGTTTATAGTATTTGTTGTATAGATGATGGGATGAATTCTCCAGTACATTTGCACATGCTGTACCTTATGTTTAAACTGTCTTCGTTCTCCCAATGCCCTTCATGATTTAAATACTATTTCTCTTGTAAAACTTAGTTAAAATATCAATTATTCCATGGAGATATTGCTAAGATCTATTCCTCACCCAAGAAATACACACACACACACACACACACACACACACACACACACACATGCACAGTTGGGTAATCTCTCTCCTCTGAGCTTCCCTCACATACCACCTCCATGTATAAGTCCCATGAACAGCTGGCTGTTCAGAAAAGATTAATTCTCCCCCTTCATCCTGTAGAATTGTTACCAGAAAATGGCTGCCCAGGTACTGCATTATGTGGGGCCAATGTGACCAGCTCTGACAAATGGCTTGTGGGCACCACTTCCAAACCTAGTACAAAAAATATTCCTGTGACACCCTCTAGTTTCCTCTTTCTTCTACCTGTTGACTGGATGTGAAGTATCCAAAAGAGAACTCTAAGGCCATGGGAATAGTTATAGCCACATGAAAACTACCTTGCAAACTCCTGCACTATTCTGCAATGACGGCAGGAAATGCCATCTATTGTGGCTAGCAACAGGGCTTGGGGCCCTTTGTTACTGAGGTTACCCTTCCCAACTTTCACAGCATGCCTTTACACAGCACAGAGTGCTGTCACTGCCATGCATCTCTCCTTGTCTGTAGTCTGAGCTACTTGGGGCAGGGAATGTGTGTCACATCCCACATGACCAGGGTGTAGTCCATGGTCTGGCATATAACTTTGAGCAGTTAATCTGTCTGGCAGTGGGTTGATGACTCAGAAAATGTAAGACAAGGCCAGTTATTGCTTTTCTCCCTGACAAAGGTTTTTCTGTGAATTCGTCTGCTATTTCCACTATAGATGATGTTTTACCTTGAGCATCACTGGGGCCCCCTCCTCTCTGCTGAGACACTTCACCTGTCTTCCCAAGGCCCTGTGCTGGCAGGCTGTTCATCTAAGGCTCTACCCACGGAGCTCACGGAGGAGAACTAATTTTTGAAAAGCCATCTACGCCTGACCTTTATTCTACCCTGCTCTGAAACACTTTATTTTTTTTTTGTTTTATGTGTCAATTTTTCCCTGTTCACAATGAAAATGTGCCTAATTTCCATTCTCCTTTCCAGCTTAAACTGGTCTTTACTGCTTCTTGCTTTGGTGGCTTTATTCTGGTGAGCCCTACATTCAGTTGAGATTGTAAAACAAAATTAGGTAGGCGTTATTTGTTTCTAAAACAAAGTGCAAAAACAAAGTGGACTTTTCAGTTCTAAGCTCACATCCAGCTCACCACATCAAGTAATCCACTGAGGTCTGGTGGGAAGATCACTTAAAATAATCATTAATAACAGTAGAAGTTACCATCTCAAGGATCTATGTACTGGGCACTATAGTAGACACCTAAAATGCCTCATTTTTATGGTCTGTTCAGGATACTTGAAACATTGAACAGAGGCAATATTGATGAGTATGTCAGGATACACAGCATACACCTAGACTTGCCCAGAAATAGCAGTTCAAATGGTGACCCTGGCCACATGTCAAATGAAGGAACAGTGACAGGGTGGAGCAGGCAGCTTATCAGGTCACACAGCTTGGGAGGTGGGAGGATTCAAAGACAGGTGTGCCTGACCCCAAAGCTCATGTTCTATTGCCTTTGTCTAAAGTCCTGGGGAGAGTGGGAGAAGGTGGGAAGGCAGAGGGTGGAAGTGAGGAGAAGGGGAGATGAGGGTGATAGACTGGTTATATCAGCCTGATCAGCTGATCAGACCCCCAGACTGCCATTCCCACTGCCTAGCTGCCCCCTTCTGGGATGCAAAGACACATGGAGAGTATGGTGGGAAACAGTCAACACATGTTCAGTAATGATGACTTTCTAAATTTTTCTTGGAGAAAGAAAGAGAAAGTGAGAAAAAAGCAACCAAAACAGAGGCTTGGGAACCACAAGGTAATCTAAAGAGGTTCATGGGAAATCAAACACCTGAGGCTTCACAGAAGACCCAAGGTTTTACCAGAAATTGTAACTTATGTTTCAGCTTTAAGACTATTTCATGACTCAACCAAAGTTGTCAGGAAATTGTTTACCATTGCATATGCAGGTGGGTTTATACAATAAAGCCTCACGTTAGCAAATGCTTATCACAGAATAAGAAACTTCATTTGACTTGTGAATGCTATATTGTTTCAAATCTGTTACTTTATAAATAAATGTTTTACTTCTGCATTTTACATTAGCTAACATGCCTTGGTTGCATCTGAAGAAATATGAAATTTAAAGAAATGACAAGCACTTCAACTGAACAAAAAATCAATCCCACGGGGTATCTTAAATGGCAGTTCATACTGAGTCACTTGATTGATGTGACTCTGCCTATTTCCCTTCAAGTGCTATAAACAGATATTTATCCAGTCCACATACAGCACATTAATTCGTGGAAAGGTACAATTATTTCTGCAAGTAAACCTGCCAAATGTTAGAAATGAGTTAGGAGGCAGCAACATGGAGATTGAGTTCTGAAAGTTTTAGGATGGAAAAATTTGGTAAAGAAAACAGCAGAGAGAAAGAGAGAAGGAGCATTAAAAAATCTTCAACCCAAATCATGATAGGCTCAGGGTTGGGGAGAAAAGCTGGGTTTTGCATTTTTCTGATAGCTGCTGGTTCTGATGCTGTCATTTGCATATCAGCTCACTTTTCCATTAGATCTCATGTCCCTGACAGGTCAGCACTGACGGTACAGGAGATGCAGCTGAACAAATATCCATTTTTTAAACAAGGTAAAAGAAATGTTTTAAACTGAAACTGCTGCCACTAATATCTAGCTGTGTTTCTACCAATCTGTGTTCTTACATCTTAATGCTTTCCTGTATTAATAGCCTTTCCTGAAATCCCCTGATGAGCTCTGTTTGGTTAATTCATTCTCCTTGGCCATCAGTGATCTAGAGAATTCCTGAAAGGTCATCTTGCCATTCAACAATGCTGTGACACAGACTGGTGCAGCGTCATTTGATGAATAGGAAGAGTCTTAGCCTCCGCTGGTAGTACAGGTAAGGCTGCAGTGAAACCACCATTTGCAGATGAGGCATATTTTTGCCTCTGGGAAAATGCAGGCATCAGCTGTCAGTTCATTTTGAGTTTACAAAATGAGCTAAGTTTCAGGAAATTGTTTTATACCCTTCAGAAATGATCACAAAGGTGTTATCTTTGTCTCTTACATACTCAGGAAGACTTGTAAATGTCTTCCCCATCTAATCTTGTCCAGTTATGTCTCTTTATGATAACCAGTTGGAAGGAAAAGTATTGCCCATCAGCACTTAGTGCTGAAATATGACTCAGCAAATTATCCTCAGTTGAATGATTCATTTCCAAGTCTCCTCAATTCATTTGAGTGATATTACATCATATGTGCACAACTGCAGGGTTAACTAGGTATTATTTATTAAGCATTTATTATGTACCATGCCCAGGACTAAACATTTTACATTCATTGACTCATTTAAGCCTCATAAATACAATTTGAGGTAAATACTATTATTATCTCACTTTATGGATATTCAAGAACAATATTTAGTAGAAGAATTAAAACACAAATTTGTCTTACTCCAGACAGACTTATAACTTCTGTAGAATGATTCTAGGAGTGGCTAAGACTACAGATTCTAGGTCATCTCAACCACTGTAATGATGGGGTCCAGGATATGCTACCCCAAACTATGGTAACTTGGCATGTTGAATATTTTAAAATGAAGGAGTTTGGTAAAATCAAAGAGGCAGGAAGTTCACTCTGACCTTCTCCCTGTCCTTATATCCTGAAACAGATCATATATTCCTTATGACACGTGCCCTCCCTATACGCAGAGGAAAGGAGAATCCTTGTGTTTGAAGACTTAGGGACACAAAGAAGAATCATAATGAGCAGGCCTTGATAAGTTTCCCGTATTTATTACAGTACCTCATACTCATTAACCTGTACTATTTTTCCACAACTGTCCACTCATTATCAAACCCAGCACAAAAATGCTCATGGCCAACTGTTTCTGTGGGTCATCCCTTCCCTGTGAAGTCTCGCATATCACACAAAACTTATAAATAAGTGGGTGTACTTTTCTCTGGTTAGTCTGTCTGTCAGTTTAGTTTTCAGACCCAGAAATCCTAAGGTGGTCAAGAATAATGCCCCACCTCCTGCTGTGGTCCCAGTTGATGCTAAGCACAGCACTCTACAGTGGACATCATACTATCATTTATATAAGGAAACTGAAGCTCCAAGCATTTACATGACTGGCCTAAGTTAGGGCTGTTAAATGGGGTGAAAACTCAGGATATAGTTCAGATGATAGCAAAAAATATTTTAATATAGGTATGTCCAAAATATAATTCCTTCTCTGAAATTCAAATTTAACTTGTGTTTGTATGGCAACTTTAGGCTGAAGTACCAGTTCTGGTGTAACACGAGCTTCTCCTCAGAGCCCAGGGCTCTTTCCACTACTCCATGGGAGGGGTCTACACTCCCAACCCAGAGCTGCAAATGGACAGGTATAGAAACTGCCTCAGTCAGACCATCACATAGCCGTGGAAGCTAACATTTGGCAAAACAGCCACATCAGCTTTGTGGTTGGAATCTAATGCATACACCTTGGGGTCTAACATTACAACTTTTTTTAATAAGTCAACTTAGCTTTTGTTGTAAATCCTGCTTCTCCTGGGATAGTGAAAATACAGCTTTCTGACCCTCTCCCTGGATGTGCCAACATGAACACAGAAATACAATAGAAAGTGTATATTCGTCTGGGCCTCATTCCTGACACTGGTTCCTAAAGACCTGGGAATTTCCTGGGTAATAGCAGCATCTTTTATTGTAAGTAGGTGGTTCTGGGTGGGCTCTGCTTGGGTGCCTGAAAGGCAGAAAGCCCAAGTCATGACTAGAAGCTTGGAATTTTCAGCCTCACCCCTCCATTCTCCAGAGAAAGGGGAGCGGATAAAAACAGAGTTAATAATAGGTCATACCTGTGTCTCAACAATTGGAGTTTGGAGAGATTCAAGGTTGGTAAACACATCCATGTGGTGTACTGGGAGGGTGATGAGTCTCAACCCCACAGGGAAGAATGAAGCCTTCTGCTGGCTCAAGGGAGATCCCTCACAGTAACAAAAAAGTGTTAGAAACCATTTCTCACATGCGGTAGACCTTCTGTAACCTCCATTGATCATGGCACCAGCTTCACTGGGCAAATCGTACAAGTCTTAATGAAAGGTAATGGATGTACCCCAGTTCGCTAATGCCTTCATCTACTGAAGCACATCCTGATTTCCTTAGGCTTTTAGCCATTATGAATAGAGGTACTGTGTAAAATTGCATGGTGAATTTTGTTGAGAAACAGTTTTTCAAAGCAGTTGTCTAAATAACAGCGACGTAATTCTTGGATCCTAAAGTGAGACTTATCTTTTCAATGGTAAGATAGTTTTTAATGGTTCTTTTTTGTTTTATGGATTTTTGTGTATCTTGAGTACAAATACTTTATAAAATATGTATTTGCCAACATTTTCTCCCAGTGTGTAATTTGTGTTTGGGTTCTTTGAACAAGATTTTATAGAGTAGAAATCTTAATTCTATAAATCCCACATGATGTATCCTTTTTCTTTTTTGTATAGGATTTTGGTGTTGGTGGTTCAAAGTCATCAGCAAGAGTGTATAGATTTTCTTTCTTTTACATAGAATTTTTATAATTTTACACCTAAAAATTGTCTATGGAGAATGTTGAGTGAATTTTTGTGTGAGCTGTAAAGCTTGTGCGTACTTTCATTGCATTCTGTATGTTCTCCAACAAATTATACAAGACATGGGAAATTCCTGCAAATTGGGGTTTGATTTTCCAAAATTTGTGATTCATCAATCGAGCCACGAGGGGGCGCCACCTTCCTCGAGCTGTGAGCCCTCGTCCCATATCACATAAAACTTAGAAATAAGTGGGTGTAGTCCGCCCACCGTGGCCCTCAGGCGACACCTTTTCCCTGTCTGTGGACCTGCGTGGCGCATGCGCGATCAGGCCCCAGGACATCCTTCTGGCTCTGGCGGCAGCTGGGATTCCTCAGGCTCCCGTGCTGCACCGTCCAGGACACTGCCGTCCGCGGCCGCCATGAAAGCTCGGTTTTCTGAGGAGCCACGGGACGGAAAGGTGAGGAGAGGCTCCCCGTGTGTCGCCTGCAGAGCGCTCCCCTTCACGGGCCTGTGGAGGAAGGCCTGCGGCAGGGAAAGGGGTCTCAGTTGAATTTGGGGTAGCAGCTGATGCGACGGGTGGAGTTGAGGGGGCAGGTGGGTCCAGGACACAGCTGAGTCCGTGCCAGGGCGAGTGAGCGGCGCCCAGCACGTCCCCAGGAGCCCTTGCAGTGGGTGGATTGGCCGCACCTGCGGGAGGCACTCGAGGCTCCAGGCGTCTTTCCTGACAAGGCTCTGAGACGGTAATGGGGCAGAGGGGACTTGGTTGCTGAATGGCCTGCTTTCCTGGGGTTCAGGTCTTGCGGTGTGCTGAGCACACAGGGTGGGTTCCTGATAAAAGTCCCCTGTGTGGGGTCCGCCTGGGAGGCTCTCCCCAGTCTCAGCACGGCACTGACACAGCCCAGCTTCCCGAGGGCTCCTCCCCATCTGTGGCCTGTGACCGGACCTCGTGCGTTGCCTCCACGGGAAGAGCCGGATTGGTGAAGCAGAGGGCGCCCCGTGTTCTGTTACCACACCCACTTCTGCTTGGGCGCCACACAGGGTCTCGGTTGCTGCAGCACTGCATTGTAATGGGATGAAAGGGCACCATGCTCCTGCTCCGCTTTCCCAGGACGGCTGTGGGGATGGGGTCCCGTGCAGTTCCACCAAGCCTGCAGGGTGTTTGCATAGTTTCTGTTAGAAGTGCGATGGAATTTTGGTGAGGGTCGCAGGGGTTGTGCACATTGCTGTGTGTGGAGGGACTTGTAACAACCTAACTCTTCCCGTCCACGTCTGCAGGGTCCCCAATTTTCAGGTCTCCCACCTCCTCAGTTAAGTTTGTTCTTAGGTACCTGTAACTTCTGGAGAAAATTCCTGAACTAAATACCTTTGAGCCGAAATCAGTCAAAGGGAGAAATAAAGTGGGAGAAACTCGTTTGTTACTTACTAGTAGTCATCCACTTCAGCTTGCCCGTGTCTGTCACAACCAGGCTTCAGAAGAAGGGGCCCCACCGAACTTCTCCAGTGCAAATATGCCCTCTCTCGCCGTCGTAATTACCTGTTGATAGAGAGATGGACTATTTCTCTCCACTTCCTGGAAGCACCTACTGATGTGGAGATGCACGAAGGCTAGGTGAGATACTTTGGAAATACTACAGTTTATTCCACAGCACTTTAGTCTTATTTATTTATTTCCTTGGTATCATTAATCTTCAATGACATGAGCAACATTATGGTTACTTGTTTCCCCACATCATCAAGTCCTCAGCACACACCACATTACAGTCACTGACCATCAGTGTAGTAAGATGCTGTAGAATCACTAGTCTTCTCTGTGTTGGACAGCCCTCCCCATACCTCTCCTGGCACATTATGTGTGCTAATCATAATGCCTTTCCCCGCTTACCCTCCCTTCCCACCCTCCCTCCCCAGGGCCTTTCTCTTTGGTAACTGTTAGTCCATTCTTGTGTTCTGTGAATCTGCTGCTGGTTTGTTTCTTCCTTTTTTTTCTTTATTCTTACACTCCAAGTATGAGTGAAATCATTTGGTACTTGACTTTTTCCGTCTGGCTTATTTCACTGAGCATAATACCCTCTAGCTCCATCCAAATTGTTGCAAATGGTAGGAATTGTTTTATTCTTACACAACACTTTCTTCTTTATGATGCACTTGTAAAGGGCATTATTTTCTTAATCTCTGATGGTTCGTTATTAGTGAATACAAGCAAACGACTTTTATAAGTTGGTTTGGTATCTTACAAGTTTACTGAATTCATTTTTAGTTCTAACAGATCTTTGGTGAAGTAGGGCGGGAAATTGGAATTCTAAAATTCCACTTTTTGAACCCCAGGTCTTCCCAACATCCAAGGCCAAGTGGCTGCAAGGGAACCTCCCACAGGCCTTCTAATGAGCCCTGGACCCCTGCAAGGTGCCATTTGTTTGAACTGGGTGGAAGGGCTTGGCCTCTCTTGACAGGGTTTTATGTCTGCTGTACTTTTCTTATGGTTATTTTGCAAACTAATTTACTTTCCAGCAATTTAAAACCTACAGAAAACTTGTAGTGTCAGTACAGATTCACTTTATACTGAAGTTCCTAGCATCTCACTTTGCCACAGTTTCCACTTCACACAAAATTTCTGTAGTGTCTACCCCAAACAGGGACACGCTTCCAGGGAAACAACATCTGACTGCAAATGAGGGAAGTATTAGGGTCTCCACATGATAATCCAATGCACAGAACCACCACAGCTGTGTGCACATGTCTTACTATCCTGATGCAGTTTCCTTTTTCTGGAACTGTTCCCGAGACTTTACCTCAGTTGGTTTCTCTGGGACCTTGAATAAGCAGGATCACATAATATTTGTCCTTCTTTGAGGGGCGCATTTCCCTCAGCATAATGGCTTTATGGGTCCATCTGTGCAGCAGGTTCTAAGACTCCTTGTTTACTCCACTGTGTAGAGACCGCATTGTTTTCATCTGTCTGTGGACACCCGGGTCGTCTCCACCTTTTGGCTGTTGTGACTCATGCAGCTGTAAACAGAGGTGTGCAATATCTACGTCCCTGCTTTCCTGTCATTTGCGCAAATGCCCTGAAATGGAATTGCTAATTATATGTTAACTATGCTCGAGTTTTGGGGGACACTCTTCACACACAGTGTTTTCAAATCAGCTTTGGACCATTTTTCTTTATTTCTATATTTGGCAGAATAATGTAGTTTATGGATCAACCCTGTTTTGTTCATCTGTTCATCCCTTGATGGGCATTTGAGTTGTGTCTACCTTTTTACTGTGGTGAGCAGTGCTGCTAAGAACTCTTGGGCCAGTTTCTGTTTGAACAGCATTTTCATTTCTTTGT
Source organism: Manis pentadactyla (assembly GCF_030020395.1). NCBI lineage: Eukaryota > Metazoa > Chordata > Mammalia > Pholidota > Manidae > Manis > Manis pentadactyla. Next base: position 161,802,838 of record NC_080038.1, on the reverse strand, counting down.
GGTATTTATCTAGGATCGGTTCGTTACCCACAATTAGGTAACTGTATTATATATTATGAGGAAATGCCAAGCTGTTGTATACAAGCTGCATGTTTTATATTTCCACAAGCCAAGGTTAGGGGCTCTAATTCCTATGCATCCTTGGTAACATGTGATTTTGAATTTTCCTGAGTATGGCCAATGCCATGTGCTTGCATTGGGTGGGGGTCTCTGTGGTCTAATTTGCATTTCCATAGCAACTGATGCTGTGTGAGACCTCTTCATGTGCTTGTTGAACATTTGTATGTCTTACCTGGAATCTTAATCCACTTTTAACATTTGTCTTGTCTTCTTGCCTTGTACTAGTTTGTGGTGTTTCCTGGGTTGCAGGCTCTTTTTAGATGTACAACGTGGAGATATTTCCTTTCATTCTGTGACTGTTTTTCACTTTCTGGTTGGTGACTTTTAACGCAGAAAAGTTTTTAATTTTATGCTGTCTTCTGTTGCTTGTCCTTTGGTGTCAGATCTGAGAAATCATGGCTAAATCCAAGGTCATGAACGTTTATCCTCATGTTTTCTTCTAGACTCTGTTGTTTTTTAAATATTATATAAGCCCTTTGTCTGTTCTGAGTTAATTTTTGTATGTGATATGTGTTAAGGGTTCAGTTTCATTCATCTGCATATGGACAGCTATTTGCCCAGCACCGTTGGCAAGGAAGACAATTTTTTCCCTAATTTAATTTTGTCCACGCTTGTCAGAAAGCAAGTGACTGTATATGGTTTGGGTCACATCAGGGCTTTCCACTCACTTCTGTTGATCTGTGCATACAGTTGATCCTTGAACAAAATGGGTCGTTGTGTAGCTGACATCCCACAGAGTCAGAATACACATAAAACATCTCACTCCCCCCAAACTTAAGCATTATCCTAATCTCATTGCTTATTTTTACTGGAAGACTTACCAATAATATAAACAGTTAACACATACTTTGTACATTACACATGTTTTGTGCTGTATTATAACTGTAAGATAAGCTAGAAAAATCAAGTGTTTCTAATTGTCTTAAGTCTTATGTGTGAGGTACCCTCCCTATACGAAGAGGAAAG